>NC_084909.1:16638533-16938533 GCF_949316345.1 Pungitius pungitius
GTGTCTCTCAGGTATCTGTCACATTCTAATGCCACAAAATACTGCTTTAAAGTATTTTCTTTTACTGCAGTCAGGCCAATATTTAGTGACAAATGTGCCTGAGAACTTTATCTCCTTTTTATTGATGGTGCATAAAGGTTCAGCGTGAGGCTTTTGGAGGGATATCTTCACTAAAGAGACTGATACCATTTTCCATAAAAGTGTCTGACAAACAAGGACACATCCTTCTAAGGCTGTACAATCTGCTTTTAATTCAATTCAATTCATTTTATTTTGTATAGACCAAAATCGCAAATTACAAATTTGCCTCAGAGGGCTTTACAGTCTGTACACATGCAACATCCTCTGTCCCGAAACCCTCACATCAGCACAGAAAAAAATGAAAAAACCCTTCCATGGGGAAAAAGGGAAGACACCTTAGGGAGAACATCAGAGGAGGGATCCCTCTCCTGGGATGGACAGACTGCAATGGATGTCATGTGTACAGAATAAACAATGTAAAATATGTGCAATACATTCAATTATTCTAACAGAAATGATACAAGTACTTGCAAGTTTTAGTTTTATCTGGTTGCCTATAAAAGAGTGTTTTATATATATATGAGATTGTAGATAACACACCACCAGCCACGTGTCTAACATATATCCCTTTTATTGGCTATATAGTAGAATTTTGTGTCAAGTAAAATGTATTCAATTCAAACCTGTAAATCAACAGAGGATTAAATATCATTATGATATACCATCCAAGTGGCTATTTCTGACTGGATAGGAAACAAAGGCTGTGTCAGAGAAACTCAAGTGCCTACAATACAAAAGTAATATTATTGAAAAGAAGGTTTAAAGGAGGACTGAGGAGTTCCAAGTGCCGCCTCTATGTTATGGAACAAGAGCTTTATCTGACGAAAACATTTGAGTAAGTATATTTAAAGGTTGATTCTGTCTGTTTTACAAAGGAACCAGGAATTACCATGCCCTTGCTTGTATTAAAATGCTTTTATTGGCAGCTTTATGGCAATACATCTTCTGCAAAATGATTATTACAATTACTGATAGTGACCTTGTGTTCTTGAAGAAAAGGTGTTTCTTGCATGCCTTTACGGTGACACCAAAATGGTCGTAAGTCTAAATTAAATAAAGTAAAGTTTTATTTCATTTAATGTATGTCCTTGTTGAAGTACCTTTGGTAAAATGAGGAAGTATGTGGGCTAGATGTTCTTTGGGCTGTTCCAACTCCAACTAAGGGTTAACACACCCACACACATAAACACAAACACCCAATAGCAACAACAACATATATAATTGTATTACCATGGGGGACTTATGAGAGCATGTCATCACGATGCAGCATGATGCATGGTTTTCCATAGCAGTAGGCAATGAAATGATTCATCATTCGGCCCGCCTGCCTTTAATAAACAACGAGTGTGCTCACAGGCAGCTGCAGCTGTCCGCTATGATTTCTCCACAGTCCTCCCAAACACAGCTGCTGAAGAGCAACTGAAATTGATCAGTCTCCATTCAGTGTATTTACTGTGCTGCAATTTGATTGTCACAGATCAATCCGTCTGCACTTCGAGCCGAGGTTGCAGCATTTTGGCGTGCAACTGTATTGTGGCCAAAGGGATCTGAAATTGATATTGATCTCCTGGTTTGCACAGGAGTAGACATTATTTATTCAATAATACAATGGAAAATACAGCGAGATGTGAGCAGAGCGGTGCTATGCTAGTTTAGTGTTTGCTTTATTGATCTTTCTTTCTATTCAAAGAGAAATCTGACTGTGGAGTTTAATGATCAGTCAAAATGGGGAGACACAGTTGTCTTTGCCCCACAGGCAGACTATTCACTCCCTTCCATCCATTCATTCATTCATTGGAGGCCTGAGCCAGATGAAGATGGTTTCTTCAAAAGGTAAATGGGAATGTTTTGTTGTCTGGGAGCATCATTTATTTAGCAAACCGAGCTGTATTTGATTTGGTTTTGTAAATAATTATCCGTGTCCTGTGTCGGTCAAAACCTTTATTTCCATCAAATAGTGGACCAGACGTTGTTGTCACAAAATGTAGGCAGCAAATAGATTACTATATTATGTAGTGAAATACGCATACGATGTTCCTATTGTAGTACAAAATAGAAATTCCGGCGAAGGCAGCACATCAAAACATTTCAATATAAAACCCTTCAGCAGCTAATGTAAAAATAAACAGTTAAGTGAATATTTCTGACGTTCAGCAAACTGTAATTTCAGCCTTCTAAATTGGAGAAAAGTTCAGACTTAAATCATTACTTTCACCACCAAAATGTTTGCCATCTCCTGGCACACTGCCAAACTCTGAAAACACGCCAAAACACGGTAAGGTACACGTTTGACATGAGCCAAACTTTCCAAGAAACAACGTATTCAAAACAAACACAGGGACATCAGGTTATGGAGCTTAAGTGGTAGTTTCAGAAGGAAGCCTCCCTTTATGCCACGTGTAATTTAGATATGCTTCAGCTGGTCTCCGAGAATCATCCAATCAGTGGAGATTGGCTGCACCCAGGGGTATAGAACCAACAGAGGCGGCGCTGTGGCTCTAAACCAATCACATAGTTGCTTTCAAACCTTTTAAGGGGTTCTCTCTGTGCTGCTGTCAGGTGTGGTCCGGATGCGACCCTCCTCCACTCCAGGCACCTCCAGCAGCTATCAGGCATTCTTCACTCGTTCTGAGTTTTCATCCCTTCTTCACCTCTACCACTAGTGTCTGGACTCCAGGGGGGGGATTCGGCCAAGCAGAACTCGGTTTCAAGGCCCCTTGATTATCCTGGTTTAGGATGGAGTCGAATCTGCACGATATCAATATTATACTATGTAATAAATATTTGTCAATTCGGACCGAGTCTGTCCTTATTGAATTATTTTTAGGTGGAATCTAAAAACCACCTTACAGAATACATATAGTGACTTCTAGGATCTTTGCATTAAGTGCAAAACTATTTCTTACACAGACGGCAGGGTGCAGTGATTTAGTGTGCGGCCAGTTCATGCACTGCATTAAGCTTTGCCCCCTTGGAAAGAAGCTTTAAACTCGTCCTCATAAGTTGCAGTCAGACAGAGGTGGTAATTAAGGGATCCATTTTTTGCTTCACTGTGCAGTAGAAGGCCGTTGTCCCCTCTGCCTCATGCATTAACATTGAAAGCCATCTCCCTGATAGGAGAGGAATAGGTGGCATTCTGAGGAGGAGGGAAATATCCAACTCACTTCTGTTGCACTGAATATTTCCTTCCCTGTGAATGCATCTTTTTATAGGAGGTTGTTCCAGAGAAACTCGATTCATGCTATTAACTCACACCATCACACATGATGATATGAAACGCGTTTGTAATGCAAATGTGGTGCTATAATGTTTCTTTTCTTAATTTGTTCTGTTGAGTGAAATCTATTTAGTATACAACTCTTTAGCCACGTAGAGAACTTTGTTACGTTAAACCACAATAACCTGGTTGTTAGGAGTGTCTGTAGATGTAAGTTGGTCTGCATCAATTTGCTATTCCTTGCCATTTCCATTCACAGCGATGTGCCAGGAAATAACATTATTAGCGATAAGCAGTGTTGCCAAAAAGGTTATTGTGATGTTTAAGAACAACAGCATGTAAAAAGAGAAACATATGTGTTTTGCGTGGTCCACTTGGTATGATGTGATTGGCTGGCGAGATAAACACAATGGTGTAGGAGCGCTGGGATTAACAGAGTAGGAAACTTGTTTGTTTGGCTGCTCACCTTGTGGCTGTCTAATCGCACATCCAAAAACATTCATAAACGCTGCCATCACCTCACCTTTAACCCCACCATTAGCTGAGTGAGCGGTTCAATTAATATTATGTGCCAACTATCTATTCAGTCATATTTGATTATATCTCTTTTTGTGATTTTATGATATATATAGGAGCATTCCACTCGTTTCTAGCCAGTGCCGTGTGTGCTGGTGTTTCTTCCGTTGCTAGCTATTACACCATGATAAATTGTGTCTCCTTGGCACGGTATGAAACATGCATATTGCTTTAATAGGGAGGTCTGCAGTGGTGAATCTCTACTCTAAAATACTTGCCACCCATCTGCATAGTGTAATATGGTTCTGTATACCAAGTAACAGTGCAGCATAGAAGATTAGGTGAACCTCTGCATCTTCTGAATATGCTACCGTGAAGAACAGATTCTACGGACATGCTATCAGCATACCGGACAAAATATGTAGACAATACACTGTACTATATCCCATCATAATGTTCACCCAGGGAGCATTATGCTGAATAACATTCTAGTTAGGCCATTTGGAGAAGCCGGCAGGGTAATGAAACAGACCACCAACAATGCACAGAATCCAAAGCGACCACACAGTACAGCATGTGGCCAACAACAGCGGCCCTACAGCGCTAATAATGTTTCTGGCCCTGCACCCCTCTTCTTAAAAAAATGATGTCTGTGCCTGCGGGTGATGACGGGGCATGAAACGGCCAAACACCGTCATGCTATCGTCACACCAACGTGCTATTATCACTGCTCCCAGAGTGGCAGCGAGGCGGGGACATTTAGCAGGGTGTCAACCCCACTGGAGTCCTCCATCAAACAGCAGCGATCACAATAAAGGCTCTGTCAGAAATACTGACAGCTGTAATATTTCATCCGGTGCTGGAAGCCATTCCATCAGCCAAAACACAGATGCAGAGTAATATTTCTACTCTTCAGCCCCCCCCCCTATCTATGTATGTATGTATATATATATATATATATATATATATATATATATATATATATATATATATATATATATATATATATATATATATATACACACAAACATTTTTGTGGGTTATTTCCAATACAGCTGTTGTCATTGTTATTGGGTATTGTGGAAGAAGTTCGGAGATGGATGTTCTTCTGTGTGACATTCAAAGGACATTTGGAGCGAGGCCGATATAGAAGCGAGTTAGATGTCTATTTTTATTAATTATACAATCTCCAACAAGGTTGGTCTCAGTAATTGTAGATGCACCAATTTTTACGTAACTATTTCCCTTAAAATGGGAATTCCCTCTACTGACCAGTGTGGGGCGACTCCTCTGATTGTATAGAATATGAGAAAAACATTGTAAACAGAAGTTTATGGTCTCAACCCAAAGGTTCAAGTATTTATCATTACAGCATAATGTTCATTTAGTACATCATGGTCCATCTAGAGTCAAATGGGCCATAAAGCCTGGAATGCTTTAGTGCGGGGCTACCTTGTGATTGACAGGGTGCTGCCAGAGTTGTACATGGTCTCTCTACATTAGTCCCCCACATTCCAATTTGGTTAAGTTGCTTTGCAAAAACCAACATGCAGACGGTTGTATCCAAGATGGCGACAGTGGACTTCTTTGTAGTATATGGTTCAGATTAATATCACATTTCCCAAAGGAATCAATGTACAACTCTGTTGCAGTGACTCTTCAAAGGACAGTTGCATATAGGCATCAGTTACTGCCATTTCTGGTGTAAATATCAACTTTCAACAGGGTGTAAATGTGCCGCTGATGGTCTTCTTCCAGATGAGCAGACAGAAGGAGAACATAGGTTTTTGTATAATTGCAGCACAGTGCATATCATTACCGCTGGCTGAAACCTGATGACACAAGTAAACAATATTGACTCTCTGTAAATCAATACCAATGCATGCTGTTAGTCTTCTGTCAGTAGAGCTTCGTCGATCCATCTGCCATAAAAGTATAGGGAGGTCCTTTAGATCATTCAACCTTGTCATTGCAATAACAGTGACACTGATTTAGGCCATCTAGGGAATATTCTAATTTATTTATATGTTATTCTTCTTTTAAAGCTTATTAACATGACGTTAATGAAAAGCAACATTCAAAAGAAGCCTGTGGATTTATCTGTGGAGCAATGTTTTAGGTTTTGACCGCCAAACCGAATGTTTATACCTGCCAGGAACTGTTGCACATTCAGAATGAAGACTGAAGCAGAAGCACAAAACACCATCCTGTGGGGGAGGAACAGAAGGTGGCCGGCATGCAGGAACAAGTTGGTAGGGACAGAGCAGGTTATGGGAAATGAAGGGGCAACTGCCGGGAGAGGCAGGCGAGAAAATTCCACGGGAGTTTGTAGAAAGGCACTGAGAAAAATAAGCATCATTTGTCAGGATCGCAGCTGGAGCAGGATGCAGGGAGGACTCAAACGCAGGATTTCCAACGAAGTGCCTTTTATTCAAAAACAAAACCGAGACGTGCTCCAACGACGAGTGACGTTAGACAATGACGCGACAAAGGACAACAGGCACACAGGGCTTAAATACACAAGGGAGGTGCAGGTGATTGGACACAGGTGGAGACAATCACGCAATCACAAGACAAGGCAGGAAGTGAAGTTAACCCAGGACCACAAGGAACATGAAACTTCAAACTAAAACAGGAAGAGGGACCAAACCGTGACAGAACCCCCCCCTTAAGGACCGAATTCCAGACGGTCCTAAAGGAGGGTGGAACCTACAAAAACAGACAAGGGAGGGAGGGCGGGGAACCCGACAACCCCCGGCCGCCCAGGGGACTCCAAGAGTCGGCGGCACGGTGTCGGGTCCCTCCGGCCGGGATGACGGCCGGACCTCAGGGTCTCGGGGGGGCGACCGCTACGGCGGCCGGGCTTCGTGGCGGGGCTTCGTGGCGGGGGGCGCCGGGCGGTGCGGCGTCGTCGTGGCGGGGGGCGCCGAGCTGTGCGGCTCCGCCGTCGTTGTGGCGGGGGGCGCCGAGCTGTGCTGCTGCGGCGTCGTCTTGGCGGGGGGCGCCGAGCTGTGCGGCTCCGGCGTCGTCGTGGCGGGGGTCGCCGAGCTGTACAGCGGCGGCGGCCCAGCCCCTGCCCCCACCCCCCCCTCAAGGGCCGGGACCCTTGACTCCACCCCCCCCTCAAGGGCCGGATCCCAGACGGCCCCCAGGGGTGGGGGGGAGAGGACCAAGGGATGGGAGGGAGGGGGCACGATCAGGGGCCGTGGGGACGGGGCTGGAGACGGGATGGAGCCGGGGTTGGCGTCAAGCCGGGCGGGCCCCCAAAGGCAAGACGAGTTCCACAAAATTGACTTTTACGGTCAAACCCTGCTGAGTCCTTCGGTGGTGGCGTCATTCTGTCAGGATCGCAGCTGGAGCAGGATGCAGGGAGGACTCAAACGCAGGATTTCCAACGAAGTGCCTTTTATTCAAAAACAAAACCGAGACGTGCTCCAACGACGAGTGACGTTAGACAATGACGCGACAAAGGACAACAGGCACACAGGGCTTAAATACACAAGGGAGGTGCAGGTGATTGGACACAGGTGGAGACAATCACGCAATCACAAGACAAGGCAGGAAGTGAAGTTAACCTAGGACCACAAGGAACATGAAACTTCAAACTAAAACAGGAAGAGGGACCAAACCGTGACATCATTGGATCAGCTGGATAATTTAAGATAATATGTATGAACTTTTTTAACGCATATAGTGCCCAGGTGAATTTACGGTCGATAAATTGTTTTCCCTAGTAACAGCAAAGCAGAGGAGTGGACTTACTTGGGAGCTACAATGGCACTAATTCCTGTTGATAATTTTCTCGGTGTCTTCCCACTGTGGTCCCTCTGTATTTTGAGGATAGAATGTTTCATTTATTAATTAAACGCCTAACCCTAACCTTGAGATTAAAAGACAACCTTCTTAAAACTAGACAAATGTTCTTCAACACACCGTCCTTATTACCGTTTGATTTCTGCTACCCGCGATACTGTAGAAAACACAGTACGTATTTCATATTTTCAGAATTCTCTAACCAAAGTATTGATTTTAAAGGACATTACATTTTTCAAAATAAGACATTTCAGACAAAACTATATAACATGATTATAACAATATGATTGCCTCATGAACTAAATAACACATCTACCAAGTACTGATTTCACATATTGCATCAGTGGCGGCTGGTCAAAAGAGGGCAATGGGGCATGGCCCCACCATGAGCGATGAACTTTTTTCCATCGATCAATAGCAATGATCTAATGTTCCCTCTCAGGGAACTTCAGCTGCGTAAAAACGCTGTGGGAACGCCTCTGCGTGACGTGTATGGAAGTAAATCTGTGCCATCGGGGGTTGAAATAAAAAGGTGATTGAATTTCAGGCACTGAATGATTATGCATTGAAATTATGTACCTGAATGTTTTTCAACATTAAAACAATGCAAAAAAATTCAACCTAAAAAAAAAAAAAACTGTTGAAATATTCAGCCGCAAAAGAAATGGAGGTTGCAATATCCAACCCAAAAAATTTCAACCTTGAGACACCAACATCCGGGACACTAAGGAAGAGCAATTGATTCTAGATTCAAGATCAGGAGCGTGCGTCAAGCTAAAGGAGCGAGCACCCAAAACACCTTCGGCTTTGGATTGTAGCCATGTCCAATAATAACGGGGCTTTAACTCTTCTTCATGCCATCAGTGTGGTTTGTGTCTGTAAGATTCCATAATAGACAGCTAACATTTGTACATTAACAGACTGTATTGGACATGAACTAAGCGGAAGTTAAACGAGAGCGTACAGCCGCTCAGAATACGCCTCTTCTTCTAGTTTTGAATTAATCTAATGATGCTGAGATCCTTCGACAAGCTGTTAGGAGTGATTGGCGGAGTTTTGAGCCGCTGTAGCGTAGTGGGGGGAGGACCCACTACCGACAGGACATGCAGGAATAACCGCAGTAGCGCCGAGTGCGGAAAGTGTTCGGTGAAAGGATCCTTTTTCTGAGCGGCACAAGCCGATCTCAGTTGGGTATTAAGCGGCATTCAAAGTCCACGTAACGTTAAATGAGTCTTCATGACCATGGGTAAACTTTATTGAGAATCTGGCACAACACAAGTAGTAGCGACCTGCAAGTAGCGCAGAGTCTTACATAAAGGGATGTACGTCTTAATGCGAGGCTTTAGAATTTATCTCAAAGGGATCCTGTATTTGCTCATGAAGTCTGAAACGAGAACCCATTTTTCAGTGACGGTATTACGTGCCAACTGGTTTTTGAACTACTGGTTTGGCTACGGGTGCGTGTTTGTTTTCCCCCGGCAGGCAGGTGTTGTCTGCCTCCGTCACTATAGTCGTCACACATTTGCATATTGTTCTGAAAATGTTCAAAAATGCATCCTATATCCATTGCAGCGATTACGATTGTATAAGTGAGCACTACGTCACTGCCACGTATGAAGAAATACATTCAATTCAATTGTATGAATTGAAATTGCATTTTATTTTGTATAGCCCAAAATTGCAAATTACAAATTTGCCTCAGAGGGCTTTACAGTCTGTACACATGCAACATCCTCTGTCCCGAAACCCTCACATCGGCACAGGAAAAATTCCCCAAAACATGAAAAAACCCTTCAATGGGCAAAAAAAGGGAAGAAACCTTAGGGAGAACGTCAGAGGAGGGATCCCTCTCCCGGGATGGACAGACTGCAATGGATGTCATGTGTACAGAATCAACAATGTAAAAGATGTACAATATATTCAATTTCTCTAACAGAAATGATACGAGTAATTGCAAGTAGCAGATCAGGTGTACGCAGGACCACTGCCACCATCAGGTCGAACCACCATCCACAGAGGCTTCTGTGGGGAGGGAGAGCAGAAAGATGTTGGTTTATGATGACAGTAATATGAATCATATTTAAAGTAATGATGGCAGCAGCAGGTGTCAGCAGAGCCATGCCAGGAGTCAGAACCGGGGTCCGCACGAAACTATGATCCACGGAGACCTGCTAGGCGAGAAAGCACAAAAAACTCCCGGAAAGAAACTTAATTAGTGATGTACATTAATAAAACATGGATGATTGTGGAAGGAGAGAGTGAGAGTGTGAGCGTGAGAGAGGGGCTCGGTGTGTCCTAAGAAGTCCCCCGGCAGTCTAACCCTAGAGCAGCTTAACTAAGGGCTGGTCCAGGCTAACCTGAGCCGGCCCTAACTATAAGCAATATCAAAGAGGAACGTTTTAAGCTTTATCTTAAATGAACTGACCGAGTCTGCCCCCCGGACTGAAAGTGGAAGCTGGTTCCACAAAAGAGGAGCTTGATAACTCAAGGCTCTGGCCCCCATCCTACTTTTTTAAACTCTAGGAACCACAAGTAGCCCAGCACCTTCGGAGTGCAGATGCCTTGTAGGGCAATACAGTGTAACAAGCTCTTTAAGATAAGACGGTGCCTCACCAGCAAGTGCCTTGTAGGTGAGGAGAAGTACCTTAAATTCTATTCTTGATTTAACAGGAAGCCAGTGCAGAGAAGTTAATACAGGAGTTATATGATCCCATTTCTTAGTTCTTGTTAATACACCACCAACCCGCACCTTGGCTGTCCGGGCCCATTCTACTAGGGGTATGGCGGCTTCTAAAGCCCTGTTGTCGGGAAGAGTATCGCTACACAACGTTTGCATGGCGGCAGGCTGGTCCTCTCCCCACACGTTCGTGAGGTTTTACCACCTTGGCCTTGGCCTTAACGCTACACCTGGAGCAGAGGTGCTATACAGTGCCAGAGGCCTTTGTGCATATTGGGTAAATTTACTGTTAGAATACTTTTTGATGATGATCTAAACCAGGGGTGCCCATTTAATTGCACGCATTTAATTTCATTCCAAAGCAAACTAGGCTGACTCCAGTAAGGTTAAGAACAACAATGAGCGGGATGGTTGTGACGGTTTCCTCTTTCTGACAGATGAGAAACTCGTTTTTTTCTTTATATTGAGTCGTTTTGGGCCTATGTTGCGCTACTACTTAGAGGGGATAGATTGCCATCACTTGGTTAGTTGAAAAGTAGCTTGTGAGCCTGAAAAATTGTGGGCACACCTGATCTAAACTATTCTCCATCTGTGTATCTAATGAGGTTTTGCAACAGTTTTGTTCCATACATGGATTTGTGTTTGGAAATAGAATACTTGACATGAAGAAAGGTGAATCCCTGAAAAATCCCTGAAAAACACACACTACTGATTTATCATTTTGATAATGTTACACTGTTGGACAGTTTAAAACACGATGCAACAGGAAGACTTATATCCCCCTTGTTATTCTATAGATTCCCCTTTCTTTTCAAAAGCTTGTTGTGTACCTAAATTACCCACAATGCAACTCAGTCGCTGACACTTTGGTCGTGGATTGTCTCTTGAGGACATTAATCAGACTTTGCTCAACTCCCACCGGAGACACTGAGACCTACTTTTTACTACTTCTTCCAAATATGCAGAAGTTGGAGTTTCCCCTTCAGATACCAAGCTTTAGTGCATACACCTGTTTCTCTCTCTCTCTATATATATATCTATATATTATATGTTTCTTAATATAGTATATTTTCCAGAGACACAAGAATAAACTGATGTTGGGGTCACATTGAAACACTATACTTATTGTAATGGTATCCAGGTAATTATGAGTCATAACTGACTTTATGTTAATCCTTGAAGAGTTTTTATAAATATTATTTATATCAGTTCTTCCAAGCAACCCACAACCACACACGCATATTTAGGACTGCTGTTAATCACCACCTTTCATCCATCTTACCAGCAGCCTGGCAGTACTAGCACTCTACCTCTGACTGCCTGAGCTAATTACAGAGGCTCAGTAATTAACGTTTCTATTTTCACCTGAGCTCTTTGTATCTTGGTGCTGACGTGAGGTAAAGGGTAAAGTAAAATTACACGCGGTTGTCACAGCTGCCATGCCAATGCAACACTGTAATGAGATCTGAAGGACTTCTGTGTACTTTTGGCCGATCTAGAAGGACAGGCTGCGCTTATTAGCGGCTGTCGTCCTGTTCTTGACGGTGAAGTGGCATGCTGTGAATGCTATGCTGTCTGTAGACAGCGTAAAGATGTGCTTCATTCATATTTTCTTACCTGAAATACTTTAAGCTGCCTCGGACCTTGCAATTAAACAACTGATGAATGCCAGCTGTATCAATGTTAACACACAACTTTTAACAAAATGCATCTCATATTAAAGCCACATTCAGTAAAAAAGGCTAAAATTGGGGCATCCCAAGGGGACAGGTAGCAGAGAGGCACATCATTCCCACTCATGGCCAACACTACCCTAAGCCACGTAATCAAGGCAGGGCTGGAAATCTTCATAAAGGGCAGAAGAGCTGAGCAAGCAGTATGGCAACAGACACCTGGAGGAAAGGAATCACTGCAGGGGGGGGTCACAAAAGGTTTGGTTGTTAAAACATTTTTTTTTTCCGAACCAATTTTTCCCCACAAATTGAAATACTTCAGAATCAGAATGGTATTCATTGTCTCTAAATACACATTAACATGAATCCAACATATTATAGCGAACGGATAAATTGATGAAGAAGACGTTATCTTTCAGTCTGCAATACACACGTTAAGCTCTCCACAGGAGCTCTCTCAAGCTGGGCAGCATTTCAGCACCTTTCATGCAAATACGACAGCACAGGCACTAGCCAATCAGATTGTATTTATGCTCACGTCTAAAGAGCCCGAAGCTCAAAAATTAAAGATGGCCGACCAAACTCCTTAGAATATGGCGGAGATGGTGGCGCATGGAGTAGTACAATGTGCTGGGGGCCGCAAGGTTGGTGGTTCGAATCCTGGCTGCCCCATGTGCCATGTCGAAGTGTCCTTGAGCAAGACACCTAATCCCTAATTGCTCCCCAGGCAAAAATGTAATGCATGGGTTATAATGCAATGTAAGTCGCTTTGGATAAAAGCGTCAGCTAAATAACATGAATGTAATATGGGGTCCCTGCTCCATCCCGCCATCAGTTTGGGGGACCTAGGCCTGAAAAACGACCCTTGGTTTAAGGAAACATTTCCTGCTTCATGGTTATTGCTGGGCTTTTGATTCTGGATTCAAAAAGCACTAGCTGCACAAAGGATATCTTGTGACAGTGAACCATTATGGTGCTCAGACTGGAGCATTCAGGAAAGTGTTTTTTTTAAAATCTTAGTGAAAATCATGTTTTTGAAGGACTAAATGTCAACGGATATATGAATCGAAATAGAATACGCTGTTAAATGAAAAACTGTCAATTTTGGAGTTATTGGAAATACTTTCACTCATTAACAACTATTCTACACGAGTATACTTCTGTTATGTTTGTTTTTTTAAGAAAAGGGATTCAGCATTTTTCAGAAAAAAATGTAGCAAAAAAACAAAAACAAACAATATAAATGTTTCATTCAATGTGTGAAGTCCTACACTGCTTTTGACAAACGCACAAACTGGTTCTTCATCTTGTGGTCAGCGCATGGGTGAAAAAGTACATAAGTTACTCGCCCTTGTTTGTCTTTGTCTTAGATTTTGATCATTAGTTAAGTCAGTCTTCTGAGATAGCAAAGCAATGCTGCGGGTGCAAGGGCACCTTTATCAGGATTTGTATTCTGCGTTCGAAGAGATTGGCTGTGATCAGATGACATCATTGAGACGTTTGTCCTCTGCTGGTTATCTCTCAACATAGTCTCGGGCGTGTCTGCAGCAGACCATCAGACAGTGCTACACAGCTGCAGCAAAAATAACAGGACTCACAATAGGAAATGAATCCGCCATGCAAATTCATCCAATTTAGCCCCTATGAAACATCTTGTTAAAATATTGTTACTTTTAAATTCCAAAAAGTAATGTGAAAAATGTATTTTAAAATTAGAAGAAAAGGACATGAACTTTGACATTATGTGAACTGATGGCATTTGAGTTTGAAATATGAAAGGGTTTTCTCTTAAATTACATTACATGTCATTTAGCTGACGCTTTTATCCAAAGCGACTTACAATAAGTGCATTTCCACATAGAGAAACAAAGTCAGAAGAACAAGTAACAATAAAGTACAATTTTCATCAAATAAGCAGATTCAAAACATGTTATAGAAAAGTGCCAATAAGTACAATTTAAGTGCTACCATTTGTTAGTGCTACGGTCTGCTAGTGTTTTAGTCAAAGTAGAGTCAAAAAAGGTGTGTCTTGAGTTTTCGACGGAAGATCCTGATGTCCTGATGTCATCAGAGAGCTCATTCCACCATCTGGGAGCCAGGACAGCGAAGAGTCGCAATCTCGCAGAGTGCTTTTCTCTCAGTGAGGGAGGAACAAGCAGCTTCGCAGATGCAGATCGTGTGTGTGGGTTGGGATGTAGGGTTTCACCATGTCCTAGATGTAAACTGGTCCCGATCCAATCACAGCGTGGTACGTCAGTACCAATGTTTTGAACTGGATGCGGGCAGCCACTGGTAACCAATGAAGAGAACCGAGAAGTGGTGTGGTGTGGGAGTATTTCGGAAGGTTGAAGACCACCCAGGAGAGAGTTACAGTAGTCAAGGCGGGAGATGACAAGAGTTGGGAGTCAAGTGTCACGCCGAGGTTCCTGGCATTCTGAGTGGGCGTTAACACGGAGTCGCCGAAGTTAACAGTCAGGTCCTGAGTGGGAGTTTTTTCCAGGGAAGAAAAGTAGTTCGGTCTTGTCGGGGTTCAAATCAAATGAAAATGAAGCCTGTTAATATTAAGAGTGGTTTAAGGCTATTTCAAATTTGTAAAATGCTCCAAACCAGACAAATATTTGCAATCTAATTGCATCTGTATAAAACATTGACCATAAAATCTAGCAGCTTTGAGACTTAAGATCTGTAATAATATGAGCATCTTCACCTTTAACAGCAGCATTTTCACCATATTTTACCGTCTTTTCTTTTTGTTTCTTTATCATGCAAACCATCATGTAGCACTGAAGGGAAACAATTGACTTTCGGACTAGTACTGAGTGTCTGGTTGTGAATATCTTCAAATGGCATCACAAACTCAGATTGTCAGGCCCTGCACCACTGTTTAAAAGGTTGTAGAACATTAATAGCACCTGGTGTTTCACAACGCCTGGCAGATTCATTATTGTTTTTTCTCCTGAGGTAGAGAAGGAAAAACTGTTTTTAGCATTAATAATTTGAAATTTCAATAGATAAACAAATAAAAAAATTAAGCCTTCAGAGCATTATACATTCATAGATTGTGCAAGAAATAAATTAAATTCTATGTAGCCCAAATTGTTAAATCGAACAAATCTGGCTTGGCCCCATTACCAATCAGCCAAACAGCATTAGTCCAATTCCAGGGTGCTAATGTTAGCTCCTGCCTGTTATGAGTTCAACAACACAAGGCATTTTTGCCCACAGGACTGCCGCATACTGGATGTTTTTCCCTTTTCACACCATTCTTTGTAAACCTTAGAAATGGTTGTGCATGAAAATCCCAGTAACTGGGCAGATTGTGAAATACTCAAACCGGCCCGTCTGGCACCAACAACCATGGGACGCTCAAAATTGCTTAAATCACCTTTCTTTCCCAATCTGACATTGTTTGGAGTTCAGGAGATCTTGACCAGAACCACACCCCTAAATGCATTGAAGCAACTGCCATGTGATTGGTTGATTAGATAATTGCATTAATGAAATTGAACAGGTGTTCCTAATAATCCTTTTGGTGAGTGTAAATGATGTGAAATGTGAAAAATCGTTACATGAAAGGATTTGGCTTTTAACAAGTAGCAAAGAATTTATTTGCATTTGATTCCCACCATTGGAATACAGTGTAATTCAATTTATAATACATGATCAGGTTGTTATAACTTGTTTGCTGCAATGACCAAATAAAAATTAGCAAAATGTGTCATTTGAATGCATTAAAACACTGATCATAGGGCATTATGACATTCATTTAAACATATTCAGTAGATCATATAGAGCTGAGAAAACAGGGGAAATTTAATGAGCTTTAAGTGTATCAACTTTTTAAATTTAACTTTAATACCTTGTAATTGTCTAATATGTGTTCCATTCTTTAACTATGCATCAAAGTATTAGCTGTAATTATATCATTAGACAGGATAAATATGTGTTGACTGATTGGGGGCTAAGTGCATCACATCGAGCTGCACTGCACTGAGCTGAGCTTGAAGCTTTGCGCCCATGCACTATTCTAATGTGATGCAGCGGTTGTTAGGTAGGCTGCTGGTGCAGGTTGCGCAGGGAGGACTCAGACGCAGAGTTTCCAGGTTTCCAAAACCGCTGGAGACGGGGCTGGAGACGGAACAGGCAGAGACAGGCATCGTGGGGCTGGAGACGGGGCAGTAGACGGGGCTGGAGACGGGGCGGGTAGAGACAGGCGTCGTGGGGCAGGAGACGGGTCTGGAGATGGGGCGGGCAGAGACAGGCGTCATGAGGCAGGAGACTGGGCGAGCAGAGACAGGCGTCGTGGGGCTGGAGACGAGGCGGGCAGAGAGGCGTTGTGGGGCCGGGACGGGGCAGTGGGCGGGCAGAGACAGGGGTCGTGGGGCAGGAGACGGGTCTGGAGATGGGGCGGGCAGAGACAGGCGTCGTGGGGCTGGAGACGAGGCGGGCAGAGAGGCGTCGTGGGGCTGGGATGGGCGTGGGGACTGGGGCTAGGCGTCGGGACTGGTGAGAGGCGTCTTGGAGCCGGGACGGGCGTCTTGGGGCCGAGTCGGGCTGAGATGGGCGTCTTGGGGCCGAGTCAGGCGGAGACGGGCGTCTTGGGGCCGAGTCAGGAGCCGGGACTGGGGAGGTTCGTGGTCTCCTCCCCCTCGGGTTCCTTCTTGGGTTGAGAGGGTCGCGGAGCTCGAGGAACGCCTTCTGGTAGCTCCTGTGACCGAAAACAAAGTCTTGCGCTGCCAGAATGGGCTGCTCACGTCTTTGGTCGCGTCATTCTGTCAGGGAGAGTGCTGGTGCAGGTTGCGCAGGGAGGACTCAGACGCAGAGTTTTCAGGTTTCCAAAAGAGTGCTCTTTAATTAAACAAAGACGTGCACCAACGACGGGTAGACTTGACAATGACGCGACAGGGGACAACAGGCACACAGGGCTTAAATACACTAGGGAGGTGCAGGTGATTGGACACAGGTGGAAACAATCAGGCAATCACAGGACAAGGCAGGAGGTGAAGCTGACCTAGGGACACAAGAGACATGAAACTACAAAATAAAACAGGAAGCAGAACCAAAACGTGACAGCGGTGTTCAGAAGGCGCAGCAGCGAGGCACCCTGCTGTTGACATTGCAGCATCATTCATTTGCCAGCCGGTGTGATCAATTTGGTGCTGTTGCGTCATCCCACTGTGCTTGTTGATACCGTGGAGCAGTGTGTTGGACGAGCTAAAGGAGACCCTGATGAGGGGATGAGCGGGATGCAGCTCAGTCAGACTCATGCTGATGTGCAAAAAGTTGATTGGCTCCAAACTTTTTTTGTGAGGTATAATGATTAAAGGAAAGCTAGAATTTCTTAAAGCACCCAATGATGGTCAACACAATGACAATAGCCTGTTGCACCAAACCGTAGCGCTTGAGTATACAGTTATTTGCTGAGTAGGACGAAGGCTCTCCCATTCTCTGCTGATTAAAGCCTCTAGAAGCTTGATGTAAGTGCAAGGACTTATTTGTAAGAGCGGTCTAATGAGTCTCAGAGGACATACTGTACAGACGTTGCATAAATTAGCCCTGGAGAACATTTTGGATAAGTGGTTGTCTTTTATTGTTGGAATTCCAATGCAACTATGGATGCATCCAACAAAATAGTACTATGTGTTGGTCAATGCCTCATGTGTCTTTATTCTCTGTGTTTAAGAGCTTGAGTCCCTTCAGTTTATTTATACGCCTTAACATACTGTCACGGTTTGGTCCCTCTTCCTGTTTTAGTTTGAAGTTTAATGTTCCTTGTGGTCCTGGGTTAACTTCACTTCCTGCCTTGTCTTGTGATTGCGTGATTGTCTCCACCTGTGTCCAATCACCTGCACCTCCCTTGTGTATTTAAGCCCTGTGTGCCTGTTGTCCTTTGTCGCGTCATTGTCTAATGTCCCTCGTCGTTGGAGCACGTCTTTGGTTTTGTTTCAAATAAAGAGCACTTGGTTCGAGAAACTCTGCGCTTGAGTCCTCCCTGCCCCAGCCCGATTGTGACACATACTCTGAGACATTTAAATTCTCATTAAAAAGTTGGATTAGCCTTTCAATCACGTTGTTTGATCAATTTTCACTGTCATTATGAAAACTTTACAACAGTGCTGCTGGCATATATGGCAAGTTTGGTAGTTATTCGTTATTTAGGATGCTGTCTTCATTTATGAAGTGAGGAACGTCCCAAAATAGTTTAAGTCCTATCCTGAGATAAGATCAGACTCGGAAAGTTTGTGTAATGAGGTCTCAGTGAGCCAAAAGTGGATTCATCCACAGCTGCAAATAGTCCCTGACAAAGAACGGGTTCCTCGTTTTAGAGTAACCTAAAAACTACGGTGCCCAGCTGTTTTAGGAGATGATTGAGCCCTCAAATCATCAAGGGGATTTAAAAACATGTTCAAAATATTTTATTGACTTAGTTTTGAGTTTGAGCTGAGTGCCACCCGCAGCGCAGAGGAGCTGAAGAGCAGCCTCATGCTTTAAATAAAAAATGCTATTGGAAATCTACAACCTATATATACACATCTTAATATGAGACAACAGTATCAACACAGCAGGAGCATGTTTCATTTGTGAATGTTCATAAATAATTTCACACGTATCCTACCCATTGTGAGATATTATTTAAACAATGTAAATATAGTATAGGCCAGCAATCAAAACAAGAAGTCAAAAATAAAGATTATGCAACAAAACTCATGGTGTACACTTTCCTATATGCTCTATGTCTATTCAACATTCTCCACAAAAACTACCCCGCTTCGGAATACAAGCCAAAACACACAGACGTGCCACTGCCCAACACATAATGAAGAAAATTATGCATGTATGCAGCTAGAGAAGGCACAAAGCATTACTTAAAATCAATACAGCCTCTGGGTCTTTGCACACTTCGTCTCTGATGAAAGGCAGGCCTGAAGCTCAGCATTCTCGCTTCTCAAAAGCTTGTTTCTGCATTCGTGCATCAAGGATCAACAGAGGCAGGCAGAGTTGGTCTGCAGAGTAAAGGGCTGTGAAAGCCCTCAAGCATCCTTCGACATTGGCCACAGCCTTTCATGTTTACCATAGAACAGTCAGGGCAGCATTCTCTTTGCAAAGCCATCCAAATCACTAACACGAGTTATGCAGAACATAACAAGGATGTTTCATTAAAGCCATTCCAGGCAGCTACCAGTTGGTAACATTCATTCATTTTAATGCCATAGCATAGTGCGATGCCGTTTGGATCTTAACATTGACAGTGAAAGTAATTGCAGTGACTTCAAAAAGAAAATCAATTCTGACTGCATGTCCTCTGTGGAAGCATAGAAATGCTAGAGAAAGATTCTAGGAATGCATTTATAGGTAACCATGGTTACCACTTAGTTTGATTAATTAGAAATTTAAAAAAAAATTGCTGTGCAAATATTTGCTCCATCTTCTAAACACTTCAATTAAAGCCAATAGAACTGATAAATTCGAGCATGTTTTCTTTTCATGTTTTCTTCTGGTTGACTCCATCAGAGAGACACGTCAAACAGACACCCAACATTAACATCAATATAATTCTGTTGGAATTTGGAATGTGCTAGCACCTGGTCAAAATACACTGTTAAAATATGAAAAAAAAGCCATGAAAGCATTTGTGAAACCTCATGAAACACAATCTCAGTAAATGTGAATAGAATTAAAGTGACCTAAACACACCTGCACAGAGCTCACCAAAAAACCCACACTGTTGAATACTGGTATGACAAAAAGTCTGCTATTTTAAAACCGTAAGAAGTTTGAGCCAACAGTAGTCTGCATGTTTTTCCTCAAAATGAATGGCATTTAAAAGCAAACCTGTTCCACTTGGGGAAAATGGGGAGAGTAACTTCAGATAAGATCAGAGAGGACACAGCTAACTTAACTATCCCAAGCTAGCTGAAACATTAGCTTGCAATTGCCATGGGATCAAAGAGAGCCTACATAGAAAATCGCCAGCGGCCCTTAAGTGGGCCAGAGACAGCTACAGCAGCAGCAGGCGCAGGAGCCCCCCCCCCTTCCCCAGCCGACCCTTCAGAAGGAATATATTTCAGTCCACCAAGTGATGTGAAATTTAGAATGAGCTCATTTATTCAAGGTCACAGGTTTTTTTTTCTAACAAATTCATGCCTAATCTCCTTCAATTTCCACTTCTCTCTTGCTCCTTAGATCCTCCCACTGCTTGCATGTACAATGGGTCTAATTTAGTGGACTTTCCAGCCTAAGCCAGTGAAATGTGTCAGGAGCAGTTTAGGAGGCCGAAGATGAATTAGCCAATTGGTTGCTTTACTGGCATTGATGGAGCTTATGAATGAATAAACTGGAATATGACATGATGAATAAACTGGTGATATATACAGAATTTGAATTTGTCCCCTTCAAAAGCTATTTATTCTTAATGACTGAATGAAAATATTAGAGGCATATGGCACTAGTTAATTATCAAACTGCAAAGTAGATATAAATATATAAGATAAATAATACTACGGTAATAACAAATGGAAAGAACTTATGGAGTTCATCAAGACTCACAGCCCATTAGTGATTAGTTAGCAGATAATAATGTAAGGTTTTAGAATTATTTTATTTGCAGATACAAATCTATTTCTAAATCTCTAACAACCTTGAATGTAGATGGAAAAAACTGATTGGATAAGTGAGTTTGATTTCACAAAATTACCTTTGAAGTAAAGACCAACATCATCTTCTGTAATCGTGTAACATCATTTTTAAAGCATTTGATCGTTAAACGTATTTAGTAACACCCAAGTGATTGTTATGGAGTTAATAACTGAGGTTTTTGTTGTAAATAACTCAATGTAATTGGCATGGCAACCTTGGATTCACATTGAGATTGAATCAGATGACTGCCAAATGAATCATCTTGGTCTAATGTTCAATATTACCTTTATGCCTTTTTCCGAGACACCTGGAAGCATGGCGGGATGTGTATCTACTAATTGATCAAACGTTTTTTTTGAACAAATATTGAAATTGCCTCGGCAGCAGAAGTGAGTTTTGTAGCAGCAAATCAAAATCGTACGCCACCGCAGTCACGCATTTATGTCAAAGCGAAACTGCACCACATGACAAGATTAATGAAGAGCTGTAGGGAATCACTTTCAAGCTTTTTAGAGATTGGACAGGAAAAGAAGAGCAAGGGACATGAGACAGAACAAATTGTGATCTTGGAGGGAAAAAGAGCGACACGGCCGAATCTCTCTCTCTGCGCTGTGTGTGAGGAAAACAGCACGGCTGGTGTGATTAAAAAAAAACATCCTGGTTAGCCATTCCTTTGACTGCAGGACAGAGTTGCAGTCTAGTGGGGATTGTGAGCCACATGTTAGATGCTATCATCTTTCCCCCACTAAAGTCTCTTAGGACGCAGAGATAATTGTTGAAAAGATCTGCTGAAAGATTTTTATGTTCATCCATTTGCCTTCAATCAGTTTGTTCTGAGTCGGGATCAATGAGGGCTCGCGTTGAAGGAAAGGATGCATGCAGGTTCTGCTTACTTAGGCACGCATCCGAAATTCTGACAGCTGTTGCGTTTGAGCTTCTCTGCGCAAATGAGAAATTAATGGTGGCTAATGGTCAGGTCAAGCACAACAATCTAAGCTCGGATCTAGCCGGCGACTCAGTCAGCCGCGTCTGATTGAAGAGTTTATTTGCTTGTGAAATACCTGAGAGTTCAAAACCGAGTGAATCGCACATTATAGCTGCTCTCTGAAATGATATCTAAATGACCACTATACTCTATAATTCACAATCACAGTAGCAAAGAATTGCTGTTTGCATGCAGCCTAAAGGCATCCTGCCCACAAGTTGGCACCAGTGTGTTCGAATTTTTTGCAGTATTTTAATGTTGAAAAACATTCAGATACATGATTTCAATGCATAAATATTCAGTGCTAGAAATTCAATCACCTTTTTTGATTTACTTCCATACTCTCGTTTCAGGTCACTTACCCTTCCTCATGTGTCACCAGTCTGATAGTGTTCCCTAATTCCTGATTGTGTCCACCTGTTCCCCATTCCCCCTCCATGTGTATTAATAGTCTGCGTCTCCCTTTGTCCTGTACCAGTGTGTTCGTTTTTGGCCATAGGTCCACGCTGTACAGTCGCGCCACAGGTTCCCATTGTATTGACCAGGTTCTCTTGTCTGCGCCAGCGCCTTCACGCGAGTGTTTTTGATTTCGTTAAAGTTTTGTACCATAGGTTTAGAGGTAAAGTTTTTCATAGTTGTTTGTTTTCCTCCGTAAGGAGTGATTTTGTTTTGTGACGTTTCCGCGATGAAGGTAATAGCCTGTTTGTTTTCCTCCGTAAGGAGCACTTTTTGTTTTGTGACGTTGCCTCCGTCGATAGAGTGCGTTTGTTATTTTGAAAAAAAGCCTTTTTGTTTTCCTCCTAGAGTGGAGTGACTTTTGTTTTCCTCCTAGAGTGGAGTGACTTTTGTTTTGATAATCTTTATAGCCACACTTCTTCCCGATCTATTATTGGAAGAAGTGTGACCTAGATTAACTACATAGCCTGCATTTGACTCTGTCTTGGAGGACCACGGCTGTATTAATAAAAGTACCTCACGTACTGAAAACACCCTGCGCCTGACATTCATAATATCAAAGAAAGACTATTATGATTGTTGTACTCAGTACTTAAACTCAGCTACTGAACACAGTCTCTCCTAGTGGTCATCTTCACCAGGACCAGGTTTTAGGCAGCGCTCCAGCCATATCCATTTTCATCGGCATTCATTCATTGATACCTACTAATCTTTCTCTTGCACTCAGCGGACATAACTTAAAAACACAAATCCTTTCACCTGTATTTATTTTATATAACTTTTGTTCTTGTGCTGTCAACCATGATTACAATCAGCTCTATCACAGCTCCTCAGCATCTTACTCCTCACCAAACTGCATCTCGCCCTTCTGCTGTGCCTGTGCTATTACCGCATAGAGATCTAAATTGCTGGCTGTGTCCTGGCTGCTCGTCAATCCAGGTAAGAGCTGCCTTCCAACGTCCCGTTCAGAGAACTCCCAGGGAAGAAGTGTTTTTTTTTTCTCCATAACATTAGATTTGAATACTTTGGGGGCTATTGTGAACAGAATTGGAGGGGGTGTGTTTGTGTGTTCAGGCCTGACTGTCTTCAATGTCAAGGTCACAATGATCATTCCTCACCCATGGCTGTGAAACTTGATAGCTGTGGAACCCTTGTTTGGGTGCGGGTGTGTTTGTGATTAAAGCGAATGACCTGTGAAGACATAGCAAAAGCATAGTGTGTTTCATCTGCTCTCCGACCTGCACTGTACTTGACTTGGTGTGTGCTTTATTCTTGTTATTTCTTCATGTAATTATTTCCAATAGAACGATTGATTAAAATGATGAAGTATTGATTTCATCTGATTTATGGGTATCAAACTAAAGTTTAACTGCTGAACTTTCGAGCTAAATACTGTTTATTTAGTGAATTTGCCATGCGCTAACATTGGCCCAATTCGGGAAAACCTCAATCGTTGTCGTAAACACTATTTCTTTGGTGATATTCACGTGTTAACAGAATTGCCAAAATTACCACAAACATGTGGGAGCCTAGTTCTGAAATAAAGAGAATTTGACGTGTATGAATTAAAGTTACTTACGTTTCGGTGGCGATCGCCATGGAAATGACATCAAAGCCCAAGTCAGCTAAATACTGTACTTCAGTCAACCAGCAGTAACAGAGTGGAGAGGTACCATGCACAATGAAACTGAGTACATGTTTGAGAGGCCGCAGCAGCCACGGAAACTGAGTGACTTTCAACCCTATTCAGAAATTGTCAGTGCAGTATATTTTGAATTTTAGCTCAGTTTCTGCTTTAGTCAATGATGACCAAAGACTTTATTTGCCCTTACAGTTATTAATAAGCCACTAAACCCTTCCAGATATCCAGAAGTATTTTCTTTTGTTAACTATATACTCGGGTTTCTTTCAGCCCCTCAAAGAAAATATTAGTTTGTATGTAAGCTGATGCAACTCAGCCGTGACCTGAGTTAAAGCACCAGCAACAGTGTGCTGCTGAGCTTCACGACACTTCTGTTTAAGTTGCTTCATTCAATTCATAGCCTAGGTAGGGAAAGTGAACATTTTGGCACAAATGTAGTCTCCTATCTATGTTTGGACTGTCAGACAACACCGTTACTGTGCAGAATTAAATCCTTGTGCATGTACTTAGTGTAAAGGCACACAAAGAGGACAATATATGGTTGCTTTAAAAAATTGTTGGATTAAAGGAGGATTAATGGGAGACACAATAACCGTGTTTAGTGTTAACCAGTTTATCTTTGTGATACAGCGAGCTGCTTAATCTCCAGAAGGATGAGACAGAAACACATTCTCACTCCTAGCTTGACCTTCAGACACACAAAGATGTGCATATTGATGTAAAGTTTGTTTTGAATTGAATCCAAAATGGCAAGATCCAACTTCCAACAAAAATATTCTGTCCCGGTGTTCATTCACAATGAGATGTGCTGAGTCTCGATGGGATGTGCTCAGTTATGGGATGTGTGGGAGTGTGGAGTTTCTCCGGCTAAGCCACATGGCGTTGGGGTCATGAAACTTTCATGTGCGACCCGGCGGTGTGGAGTTCCAAGATATCTGCGCTAAATTGCCCCAGGGTCATAAATACTTCATCAACAGCGGACACCTCAGTAGAACACCTCCCTGGGGCTTTCTCACGTCCACTCTGTCTCCCCAGTTTCCTCCTACCTCATCCACCTCTCTCCATTCACACACACCTTGTCTCCACCACTGTGTTTAAAGTATTTCACCCCCACAACTATTCTCTCTCTCTCTCTCTACCTTATAACTCACACCTCACCTTCATATTTGATCACACACTCATGTATAAAGTCACTGCCTAGGGAGAGGTTAAACATGTTCAGCTATTAACAAAAGAAAAGAGCCAATGAAAACTCTAACTTCATATTTATTGAAAAAGAAACCCATCAAATTCACCAGAGATCTCCCAACCCACTGCCTTTCATCTTGCCTGTTTAAATGGAATGCTGTTGCCTTTATTCTCACAACTTCATGCTTTGGTTGTTTTTGAAGTGGCACTGAGAGCCGTATTTGCTCAAAGATTCTCAGCTGACCCAAAACAAGCTGGAGAACAAACACACCTCGAGAATTACCAGAACCTGCAGCCACCCTTCTGCAATTCTTGTGGCTGTAACTCAGACGTGTGAGTAGACTTAGATCCAGCAGTGAATATGCAGTAAGTCATTAATTATTCATCTGAAAGGGAGATTGCACCTGAGGAGGGACCGAAGAGTTGGTGCTAGGCTTCCACGACAACGTCCTTTGGTTTCTTCAGTTTTCAAAAAAACAAACAATAAATTACATTTGTGTACAAACTTATAAAAGACAAAGGAAACAATGAATTTAGAATATATCAAAATGAACTAAATTGACACAGAAAATGAAATAAAAAATCATACACAACATTTTAGAATAATGCAAACTATCAAAGATTCGGGGTCACAGTATTGGTAAAGCAAAGCATTTTACTTCCCTCTATGGTTATTTCCATAGCTCATAACAATCTTACAATATTCTGTGCAACAACAAGTTCTGTATGTGGAAGTCTATTGGACTCGAGAAATTTTATAGCAGCTTGTTTATCGTCTTTCAGCTGCAGCGCGCTCCATTAATATTCATCCAATTTCACATATAGTTGATTAATAACAAGACAAAATATCACCTAAGCAAAACTGTTTTTTTAGTTATATAGGTCCACAAAACTAAGTGACACCTTTACAGACAGCAGACACAAGCAGCAAGATAATGCACGGTGACATGTTGTAGTCCTAGTAAGTTTAGCAGATAGAGTCCAGCATTACGACAGTGCTTATAGAGGACTAACTAATGTACAAACAACCTTTCCCTCTCGATGAAAGCAATCCACTAAAGTTTATCAGATGGATTCATAATCCGAGCAGATTCAATGTGTGCAATGCTGCCTGTTCCAAATAGGTAAACATCATTAGTCTCTCCCCGAAAGTGGTTTGCACGTCCAAAGGTCAAATGGTATTCATGCTAATTTGAGCTCTGCTAAGTCATTCGACACACCCACAAAGAATGAAGCAGACTTTTTTTTTGTACTTGCTTTTCACCTAAACTTCAAACACTTTCATTGATCTTCAAGGACAACGGTTGCATGCTCTTTGCATATCGGTTACACAGTGCACTGTAGTGTTGTTACCTCTGACTCTCCTGCTTCGGAGCTTGTGTCGAAATATGAACCAGTGCAAGGCGAAGCAAATGTATCGGTAATTGGTTCGTTTGGTGCTGATCACGTGATCAGTGACGTCCGAAGTTTCATTCCGGTGCACAGTTACGTGACCGCTTCGATTTGATTCAAATGGGTGCGAAACAGGGTTCAGGCTTGTCTGTCTGATACACTCAAAGTCAGTGTTGTTGTGAGTAGCAAAGAGCAAATTTACAATGGAACCTTTTGGCAAAGAGGTCGCTCCGAGATGTGGGAGCCCTTCTGTTTGATTTCCTCTAACAAGGTTGGCAATAAGCAAGCCAAGTTTGTCACTTGTATTGTGTAAATTTTAATTAATTATGGATATTTATTATATCTCAATAAAAATAATTTCATGCCCCATCCCATGTGTCCACAAGCACCTCAATATCCTGTCATAACAAACCTGTACAATCACTGCCCCTTCCTCTGTCAATCACTTCCCACATTCCAGATTCCAAGTCCCAATGACTGCCATAAACTGTACATGCAGTAGGAAGCACTTGCATATATACATATATACAAATATATATACATATACATATATATCTCGTCTATTAATTATTTTGCTTGTATGATCACAAACATACATGCACAAAGGTGCAGAAAGACACATAGATAAGTGTTTGTTCTACTTATTCCCAATGTACAAAGAATTGAAAAACACAAACAAGGGCACAGTTCAAACCTGAAAAACAATAGTTGTATTCATATAGGAATCCATGTATATATTAGATGATTTATTTGTTCAACTTTTTATAATCATGTTCAACCCACAGAGACTGGGCCAAAATATACTGGTAGGCTATTTGAAACATGCACTACAATTTTTCATTAGCAGAAGTCATCATAGAGTTTGCGATGCATTGAATGAATGAACCTTTTTCCGATACAATTGGCTGGTAAGCTTCACTGGTTCAGAAAGCTTCACTTTGCCATCACTAGTGCACTGTAAAAAAAGTAAACCGGGGAATTACCGCCGACAGGAACCAAAACGTGCAACAATATGCAATGACACGACAGAGGTCACCAGGCACACAGGGCTTGAATACACAAGAGAGGTGCAGGTGATTGGACACAGGTGGAAACAATCAGACACGGCAGACAATCACAGGACAAGGCAGGAAGCGAAGCTAACCCCAGGAACACGAGACATGAAACTACAAAATAAAACAGGAAGAAGACCCAATCCGTGACAGAAACCCTTTTAATAAAGGGATATCATGAAATATTCTGCAGCGAAAAACTGTTTTTCTATAGATTTTCTCTGTATTATTACAATCAAACACCTTTAATAAAGTTATATCACCAAACGTTTTGCAGTAAAACACTATTATTTTACAGATTGGTCCTGTAGTTGCCAGCCCATCGCAGGGCTAACACAGCAACAAACAACCATTCTCATCCACACACCTACAGGCAATTTAGAGTCACCAAATAACCTACTTGGAGGGTGGGCTGAAGTACCTGGGGAGAACCCACGCAGACATGGGGAGAATATGCACTGAGCGAAGTCGTACCCAGGACCTTCTTACTGTGAGGCGACAGTGCTAACCACCACACCAGCGTGCCGCCAACAACATAAACTGTATATATGTATATATATAAACACAATACCCTATATTAAAGGTGTTTCATAATACTACAGGAAAAATCTATGAAATAAATTAGTTTCTCTGTAAAATTGTTAGCGAAAATTCCTGTAAATTTATGGTTCTCGCACTTTATTCGAAATAATGCTGCAAGTCATTTGACTGCTATTTTACCTGATTTGAATGTAATTCAAGAAAACAGTTAAATACTTACAGTATTCCGTAAAAAAAAATCAGAAAAATATTTAATTTATCATCATTGGCATAACAATTAAATTTACAGTTGGACTGTTCAGTTACAGATAATCTGTATTTACAGAATTTGTACATAATTAAAAAAAGGAAAAATTACTGTAAAAATAAGTTATTTTCCGCAACAATAGGATCGTTTTTAAACAGTGTGTGTTTATTTTATAATTTCACGTCTTTGACATTCAAAAGGTACAGCAGGTCAAACACAGAATGTCAATATTTGAGCATCTTTGTATTGAGAAAGAGGGATGTTCCTTTTGTCCTCAGTGCCACTATGAAGGTCTTTTGGCGGCAGTTCTCCCAATTCCTTGACATATTTCACGGGAGATTTCCTCTGTATTGTCACTGTGTGGTGGGTGAAAGCTAATGCCCAAGTTCAGGTTTGAAAACCAAGAGAGTAGCTCATCCTTGAACTGCACCAGGGTCCTAGTGGGCTCAACAAGTCCACAGCTCCTTCATGCCGTTGGTTCTTGGTGATTGATGCAAATTTCTATACAGCTAAATATACAGAGATTTACAAAGGTAACTAAAGCATCCTCAGCTCCGTATGCATCCCTCTTAGCATATGGAAACATTGTAACAACATAGTAGAATTAATCATTAAAGGCAAATGCGAGTTGTGCATTTAAAAACTGGGCCTTCGGTGATGTCCTACACAGATCTCCCTGAATGAATCCACCTCTGTGCCTATGACAGGCTCGCGAGCGTCTGGGTTGGCTGACCTCTTCTAAGGTGTCTAGCTTTTCCAACTCCAAATCTGATTGTCCACTCTTTAGTTTCCTTTCACTTTACAGTTGAAACAATCAACATTATTAAATGTAAAATAAATAAATACAGACTATTTGGGCCTGGGTGCTCCTTCCATTCCTATAATTATTTTTCATGAACTGGAAAGGAACAAAGAGCCCATTGAGTGACCATGAATATTAAGAGATTCACATTGAACCATAAAAATTCTGATTACATGAATAAACTTTCTTCATTTGTGGTTGAACAGTATAGTTGCCAAAATTGAACAATTAAACTGTTGCAGGTTTATCTGTCCAATTTTCCTTGAAGTAAAACGATAAGGTATTTCAAACAGACTAAATGGACGACATGAAACACATTTCTGAAAATCCTTTTAAAATGCTACCCCTTAGAGGCAAAGATCTGCAATATTGCATAGTCACAAGTGGTGTTTATGAATACACATATTCTTCAGTTGAAAACCAGTCAACTGGGCACATTCTTTGCTTTGTAGCTAAGCTTTGCATTTCAACCACAAATACATGTATCGAATAATAACACCACAATTGAAAAATAAACTTTATTATCATTGTTTTTTTTTTGTTTATTGCCGTTGAATTAATCAACATATCATTTAGTTGTAAAATTAATATCAGGTTTAGTAGTCTTTTACTAGTGGACGAATGGAAGTTCAAGATTCAGTTGATTGGAACAATGACATAGCCAGAATACTAAAGTTAAGTACAAGTACCTTCACAGAGTGAATTGGATTAATGTAGTTTTTTGTATCCTTCACTTAGTGTTTTTATTTATGGCAGTCAGCCTGCTTAAGTTCTAACAACTAACGATCACTAAAAGCTTTGTGGCTCACAGTCAACCTTCAAATGCTTCAAATCAAAATCAAACCTTCAAATCGATATAAGATATCGATCCTTTTCTGGCAGGGACATGAAAGACAGCTTCACATCGCAGCCTCCGGTTCTGTGTGATTTGATAAAGTGGCTTCCTGCAAACCAAAATGCCTCTCATAAGCTGAGCTGTTTGATATAGCGGGTTCACTATAGGTTTCACTTCACTGCTAAGTACTCTGAAGGCCTGTCCCAATTACCTATGTAGCCTGCACGAGCAGACAGCGAGCCGGCGCGTCAACCTGTATTCCTGTATATCCTGTATTATATAAACACAACAGGATTCTCTGTTGGAGGAGAAGCAGCAGCCTCACTGACAACACTGCCTGGTGGAAAAAGCAGAGGCTGTTCACTGGGCTTTCAGCACCGCGGACAGCTCCGGGCGCGATGTCAGCATCCATTAACAAAAGTGTCACGCTGCGCCTAAAGGAACGTCTGCACACCCGGCGACAACAGTTCACACCGTCACTTCTTGTTCTCTGTGCTGCTACCCGCTTCTCAAAATCACACCATCATTGAGACGGGGGGTGTTGAGCTCACCGCTTCCTCTCAACCAGCACCTCCTTCCTCACACAGCCGTGCGGGGGGGCAGATGTAGAGATGTAAGAGCAACTCTCTCGGTTCCGTGATGAGCGTGTCCGCAACTCTCCTCCCCTCCACGCCAATCCGGGCCAGGGGCTGATGTGCGTTGGCTTATCTTGTCAGACGCTCGAGCTCAAGACCTCGCAGATAATTAATCGTGACGGATCAGTCCGTCCCCCCTCCCTACAGCCTCCTCACCCGCTCCCACCCGTTTAAGATTCCGCAGTTGACAAGACGGCGCTCTGCTCACCGCCGCATCCTGCCCGCTCCTGACTTTTGTTTTATCTTTTCGCGGAAAACCTGGATATTGGAGGCTTTCTTTTAAACAAGTTCCTGGATCACACGAGGAGCTTACAATGACCGCCACCAAGGAGCAGCCGAACCAAAGGCAGAATCAGCCGGATGAGGTGAGCTCTTGGCTTTCTCTGGACGCGGTTTGTAGGTTCCGTTCCACTTTGTGCGTAACGTTCAACTCTATGCAGCCTCTGTTCCGCAAGGTCAGCCCGCTCACCAACACGGAGCCTGCTCTCACGGGCGGTTCACGTGCACGGAGTGATCCAGCATCCGTTCCTTTGCTCTTTTTGCTTTCTTATCACTGCCGGTGTCGGTTCTTTCGGTCCGGGGGGTGGAGGGATGGAGGGGTGGAGGTTTGTGACTGAGGCTGATGCTGCCGCCTTTGAAACGATCAGCCGTGCGCTGATTGTCATCACCGGACATGTTGCACGACACGGGCACATATTATATTACATAGTATATTTGGCGGTACTTTGGGGTCGCCGCCTTGACCGAGAACAGGAGTTAAAAACAAATCTCATTTTAGCCAAAGAGGGGAATAAAATGGCCCTCTATTGAGCGCATTCTACCTTCCAGATAACAGCCACCGGGACTTTAAACTCCGAGTCTGCCTCCGATCCAGCGCCTTCAAACGCTCCTGTTGGGTTGTAGAGGTTAAATCGTTCTAGTCACCTTTTTACACAGGTGGCGTTGTGCACTGCAATTATTTTACCCGCCCAAAGAGTTTTAATGGAAATTACTTGAAAGATCCGGTGTGCGCAACTTGACAATTGCGCATTTATGTTTTGCACCAGCTGAGTCCTCCATCACCATCCCCATAACCATAAATTATTGATTTCCCTTCTCCAAAATGTATTCTGAGTGGTCCTGCAATAGCTTGCAACAACCTCCCACTCAGCCGCAGCTTCTTTCTTTTTACACCTCAAACTCATTCTGAGGGTTTGTTTCAATTTTGGACTCCCCGCTGAGAGCCTGCCGAATATATCCTTGGTGCCCCTAATTGAATTCAGAACCTGTAGCCAGATTACTCCAAGAAATCAAAAAGACCTCGGCCTCATAATTGAGTTCCTGCGCTTAGAATATCAAATGCGCCTCTTGAGATGTCGGTTGAAATACGATAGCTCACGTAGCTTTCAATAGTCCACCGCTCAGTGGCCCTCGGGCCCTCTAAAAGTTATGTTGATTCTGTGTGTGAGCTGACTTAATTAGTGTTGATACTGTACTACTGTGTCCCGCCAGCTGTACGTGGCCGGTAATGTTGTGGTGGACATCATGATTGTTTTGATGCTGTTCTTTTTTTGTGTGACTATGGAAATGTGCAAAACAGTTCAAGGACACCAAGAACAATTTTTTTCAATGTGCAAATTACAAATGTCCTAATCACTTCAAATATTTGAAGACGACAAATGATGTTGAATGATGAAGAGACTAAAATAGCAGCAAGAAATGATCACCACGCTGAGCGGTCAGTTGAAGATGTTGCGTAAGCTTCGGGCAGCATCAGGCCTGTGAGCATGTGGGGTGGAAAGGGTCAGACCAGTGCTTTTACTGTGCCGGGGTTCTGTCAACAATAATAAGTGGAGGACAACACTCAGCCTTTAACATCTTTATAGAGAGTTGTTGTTAAAACCTCTTATTTTAGGTTGCAGTTCAGTACTCTGCAGCTCCAGGGATTCTAGTATTTGATGCTCAGACCAGAACAGGGGACAGTGCACCCCTTCTGCTCATTGACTTTTCTGTCAAATGTCCCAGCTAGAGCAGCGATTTACACTTGCAACCTTCAAGTCATAAGCCCTCTGTATCCTGAGGCGAGTGTGCCCTGAATTAACCGACGGTGAAACATGTTCTGTCCTCAAAAGGATTAAAAGGCAATTACAAAGTTTGAGTCACCAGCTGTGGCACAGACAGGGAACAGACTGCCGTGAAACCCAAGATAGTAGGAATTAGTAAGGAGAAATCACACCGTGTGTGTCTGTGTGTGAGTACGTAGGTGGAACACACACAAGTACCTTTATCCACTCAGATATGATGGATTCAGCAGTCCCCAAGGTAAACTCTATGTATAAAATGGATTAGTTATTAGTTTCTTGACTAGGGTTTGGAATACTTGAGTTTAATATAATTGCTGTTTTTTTTTTGCAAAAATAGTTTGTTAACCATATTTTAAGGTGTGAAATTTTGAAATCTTTGAGGGTTAGCCATGTGTTAGTCTGGTATTGAAGAAGACTTGGCACTCAAGATTGAGACCATTAACCGTCTTTACAATGTTTACTGAGGAAATGAATTTAATGAAAACTACAGTAATTTTCTCATCGACATCTATAGAATTAGTCTAAATTTTGTAAACAGAGGGGTCGTCCGTCATGGTTGTTTGAAAGAATACACATTCAAGCCACTTCTGCATTGGTTTTCACATTGGCCTGGCAGCCACCGTTCACTGAGGAACATATTTTATATTTGGAGTAAACTAGTGGAGTCTATGGTCTGCCTTATGCCAATGCTTGTTATTCTTATATTCTTCTTATCCAAAAAACTCCAAACCCTATCTCACACTTTATGTACATTCTCAATATCTTGAGCCCTCACTCTCAATGTTACACTTCAGGGGGTCTTCAAAAATACATCCACTACGTGTACAGAAGAAGAATATCACCATTGTAGCTAGTTTTTGTTTCCAAATCGACCTTTTTCTATGGAAGCCCATTTCCGCCACAAAAAAAAAAAAGAAGGGTTAAAAAGTCGAAATTATGACTTAAAAAGTCGAAATTATGACTTAAAATATGCGCATGCGCAGCTTCCGTGACGCGGTCACAACGTCGCTGGTTTTGCAATGTATACGCTATCCTTTGTGATGTTGATTCATACACGGAAATTAATACTGTTAGTAATCAGCGATGTGTTTTCTGTATTCCTCAAAGGGGGATGACGTTACAGCAACATCAACATAGCTACTGGTTTTTGAACCTACTGGTTTGGCTACGCGTGCGTGTTTGTTTTGCCCCGACAGCGGCAGATGTTGTCTGCCTCGGTCACCTGATCCGTCACACATTCGCAAACATATTGCTGAAAATGTTCAAAATGCATCCCATATCCAATGCAGCGATTACGATTGTATAAGTGAGCACTACATCACTGCCACGTATAAAGAAATACAGAACATACAAGAACATACATTTATTAAAAGATCGCCGCAACCTGGATTCGACCCATGCAGTCGAGCAAAACAGAAACACTTTATTAGACAGCGGCGCTACGCCGTCGGCCAACCGAGCTGTCCGGTGCCGCTGCTGATTTCAATACGTCTTATAAAGTTGCACATCGTCAGTGGCAAGAAAACCTTTTGGTTCAGGGTGAGCCAAGACAACTGGTTTGGTGGCGTATCATGGAACACTTCCAAACATGTGTATCGATACTTTTTTCGCGAGGCTGCAGCCTGGAACAACCGAAACATTTGGACATAAGAGGATTTTATGTTCAGACAGTGATACAGTGACGTGCATCACAGACATTTAAGAAAGTAATTCAAGAAAATATATATTAATGAAAGATCGCCACAACCTGGATTCGAACCATGTCGAGCAAAATAACAACATATCCAGGACGGATGCCTTACGCCATCGGCTACTGGAGCTTAAAGGCTTTACGGCTGTTTTTTTGTACTTGTCAAATAATTGCACATCGTCAGTGGCTAGAAAACCGTTTGACCTTTGGAAGCTGCGCATGCGCATATCTTAAGTCATAATTTCGCCTGACTTTTTAAGTCATAATTTCGACTTTTTAAGTCATAATTTCGACTTTCTCACCCTTCTTTTTTTTTTGTGGCGGAAATGGGCTTCCATATTTTTCCCCCAAACTGACTAAAATATATATTTTTTAAAGAAGTCACGTTGCTTCAGGCCACTTTCTCCTGCAAAACCATGAGCTCTTTTGAGGATGCCCTATATTTGCCGTGACTGCTCAATCTAAATGAAAATGCTGTATACATTCCCATTCCCAGCTCACAGTAAAACATAATTGTCTCATGTAAAGCAGCAAGAATGTAAGGAAGAATTACAACCACAAATATCCGGATAGATGCACCCTCTCCAATGACTCCTTGTTTATTCTTTTTGACCAAGCACACATGGCCTGGCCTCTCTGTGTGCAGTGTAGTCTTTGCCCTCATGATGCAATGTAGAGCCCCCAAAATATAATGCTTCCTTTAGCAGATGGTTGTTTGTACATTTTGACTATTTTAGAAGCTCTAAAGAAGATTTCTATCTTTTACCCCACTCTCTCTTATGTATTCAGATTAACTTTATACACAAAGTCAGTGTATCGATTGTAAGGACCGATGCTAAAAATGTGTAACTCATTGTTACATAAACATACTTATGTCACCATTCCAGAGTAAATTACTAAAATGATATTAATGAATAAAGTAAAGTAAAACTTTTTTTAATCTTTTAGCCTTCTGGAAATCTGGATTTTTAATGCAATTTCATTTTGGATCTATGAATATTAATCATTAACCTAAGCCTTCCTAAAAGTGTTAAAAATGTAGTTGGCATTATACATTTGAATCAATATAAAAATGTGCTTTAAATATACAAAGATGTAACATATAAATAATATATGAAATGTACAGTGAGGAAAATAAGTATTTGAACACCCTGCTATTTTGCAAGTTTTTTTTAAACTAAGCAAATGAGTATTTGAACACCTGAGAAAATCAATGTTAATATTTGGTACAGTAGCCTTTGTTTGCAATTACAGATGTCAAACGTTTCCTGTAGTTTTTCACCAGGTTTGCACACACTGCAAGAAGACATTTTGCCCCACTCCTCCACACAGACCTTCTCTAGATCAGTCAGGTTTCTGGGGTTTGAGCTCCCTCCAAAGATTCTCTATTGGGTTTAGGTCTGGAGACTGGCTAGGCCACGCCAGAACCATGATATGCTTCTTACAGAGCCACTCCTTGGTTGTCCTGGCTGTGTGCTTCGGGTCATTGTCATGTTGGAAGACCCAGCCTCGACCCATCTTCAATGCTCTAACTGAGGGAAGGAGGTTGTTCCCCAAAATCTCCCAATACATGGCCCCGGTCATCCTCTCCTTAATACAGTACAGTCGCCCTGTCCCATGTGCAGAAAAACACACCCAAAGCATGATGCTACCACCCCATGTCTCAGGGAAGGAGGTTGTTCCCCGAAATCTCCCAATACATGGCCCCGGCCATCCTCTCCTTAATACAGCACAGTCGCCCTGTCCCATGTGCAGAAAAACACACCCAAAGCATGATGCTACCACCCCATGCTTCACAGTAGGGATGGTGTTCTTGGGATGGTACTCATCATTCTTTTTCCTCCAAACACGCCTAGTGGAAATATGACCAAAAAGTTCAATTTTGGTCTCATCTGACCACATGACTTTCTCCCATGTCTCTTCTGGATCACCCAAATGGCCATTGGCAAAGTTAAGACGGTCCTTGACATGTGCTGGTTTAAGCAGGTGAACCTCCCGTGCCATGCATGATTGCAAACCATGACGTCTTAGTGTATTACCAACAGTAACCTTGGAAACGGTGGTCCCAGCTCTTTTCAGGTCATTGACCAGCTCCTCCCGTGTAGTTCTAGGCTGATTTCTCACCTTTCTTAGGATCATTGAGACCCCACGAGGTGAGATCTTGCATGGAGCCCCAGTCCGAGGGAGATTGACAGTCATGTTCAGCTTCTTCAATTTTCTAATGATTGCTCTAGCCTTTTCCAGCCTTGTGGAGGTGTACAATTTTGTCTCTAGTGTCTTTGGACAACTCTTTGGTTTTGGCCATCTTAGTAGTTGGATTCTTACTGATTGCATGGGGTAGACAGGTGTCTTTATGCAGCTAACAACCTCAAACCGGTGCATCTAATATAGGATAATAAATGGAGTGGAGGTGGACATTTTAAAGGCAGACTAACAGGTCTTTCAGGGTCAGAATTCTAGCTGATAGACAGGTGTTCAAATACTTATTTGCAGCTGTATCATACAAATAAATAGTTAAAAATCATATATTGGGATTTCTGGATTTTTTTTAAAATTATGTCTCTCACAGTGGACATGCACCTACGATGACAATTTCAGACCCCTCCATGATTTCCAATTGGGAGAACTTGCAAAATAGCAGGGTGTTCAAATACTTATTTTCCTTACTGTACATATGCACACACATACATATATGTGTATGTATACTTCATTCCATTAATATTGCTCTCATTAATATTGACAGGGTGGCCCCTGCCAGACCTTTACTCATCATTGGTTTATCAGCTCAGCTTAGATGAAGTGCAGGAGCGTTTCTGGCAAACACGGTTTTCTGCACTTCTAGGACTTATGGTAAGCACTGGGAGCAGGCAGATTGATTTCTCTCCCCAGGGTAGATAATCAAAGGATCATCTAGAAGGGAAGTGATATTGATAGCACTCTACAGAGAGATGGACCACCACATTTATTCACACTGTGAAAAAAAGATGGTTAAAATAAACGGTAAAAGCACTGGCAGCCAGGGTTCCAGATACTCTGGAGATTACGGCAAATAACTGCATGTTAAAAACAGAGTGATCAAAATATATACAACCTTAAAATATTATAGTTAAGACATTTTCGTTAAAGAATGACAAAACTAAATTACTAATACAATCAGTTATATCTGGCATACCGTACATCCTCAAATAGTGGCGGGGGCTTTTATTTACATAGGCTGCACAGCGCACCGGCCTGTATTTGGGGCAGGCTTGTATTAGGGGCAGGCCTTTATTTATTAGTTACCGGTATCTTCTGTTATAGAATTGTATTATATAAATAAAATAATGGGCATAATTACAGTAGGCTAATATCATTCATTGCATATGCGTTTAGCACTTTCTGCAACCATTTACCGATAGGCTACCGGTAGAATGAAACCAGTAGACCTATAGCTAATCAACTTTCTGGAGACTAACCATTTAGAAATGAATCAGTAATAAACCATGGTGTCAGTCTTAAGAAACATCGTTAATTGCAGATATTTTCCAATGTTCTCAATTACAATCAAGCAAGTCAAAAATTCACTCTGCAAAAAAAAAGTTTAGCGCGTATAGTCCTCCTTGTCGTTCTTCTCATCCTGGGCTACTTGCATGCAGTTCTCCTCCCCCCACTGCCGGAGCTGCGCCAGCGCATCCCTACCAGCGGCGCATGGCTGTCCGCTTTGAAGCAATGGATGAGATCATCTTCACTCCAGTCATCTTTCAGTGTCAGTCCACAAACTTTGACGGACTTTCGGATCATGTCCTTGTCCAGCTTCTCCCAGGCAGCGACCACCCAGTTCACGAGCAGGGGCTCTCATGTTACCTCCAGCAGTATACTCTTTACTTTTAAGTTTTTTTTAATTTATTTTTTTTACCCCCGGCCTCTATTTGGGGCCCGGCCTTTATTTGTCCGTATCGACCGCGCCCCCGGCTACTATCTGAAGCCCGGGCTCTAATTGAATCCCGGTCTTTATTTGAGGATTTACGGTAATAAAAATGTGTTTTTATGGCTATGTGGCTATGTTAGCCACATGTATTTAGTTGAGAATATGGCAAAATAAAAAAAATCCAACCAAATTAACATGCTTGCGCTACTTTTGTGCATGGTAATTGTCGTCAATAATTTGCAAGACTGTTATTTAATGGCACAATAAGAAGGACGACAATTTGGAAGTATCTGTCTATGTCTGTTGTATTTTCTTATAGTTTGGGATATTTCTGGACCTAACATCCAAGGGGAAACTATAAAAACAGACAAAGCCCAAAAATATACTACGGTAGAGTACAGGAATAGTTTCTGGTGAAAGTATTCAACTTGTTCTCTCTTTAGTTCTCATTTTAACATCTCATCTTGAAAGTCATATGCTGCATATCCTGCTTCTTGATGTTCTTTTATTAAAAAACCGTACAATGAATTTGGCTTATTCATACACACTTCAGAAAAGTAAGAAATATTGTAAATTGTAACGTAAAATGTTCAATGTTGGTTTTGAAAATCCTCTTTCTGTCATGCTAATCTACCTTTGACACGAGGCATTTTGCCTGTTATTGTTGGTGCCATTAACCAGCGTATTCTGTTTTTGGTCGATTTTATTTGTTGTATGTTAGGCTCTGAGTCCTGCCAACAGGACCTTTGAACTATACTTTATACCAGGGGTTTCAAACATACGGCCCGCAGACTTACTTCCCTTTATTGTGATTTCACTGTACAACTCTACATTATAAAGATAAGAATACAAATGTATTATCGTGCCACACTGCATTCAGCAGTCACTTGGCTCTGTGCTGTAAATGCAGTCTTTTACACAGTGCAAGGTTGATCAGCTTTCCAGATAGGGGAAGGCCACGATTTAGGCATCGCCTTTTGGGGCGAGGAGTAGTGACTGTGTGTGTTTCTTTGTGCGCATAAGGGCGGAACTCCGCCGTGCGTGATACAAAGAGCAGTGGAGGGTTGTAAAAGTACGAGTATGTAGAGAAAGACATTACGTGGGTAAACAAGATAACATAAGATATTTAATTTGTTTATTAGTACATGGTATAGAGGTGCGCCCCAGTTATACTAATGGTAAAGGAAACACTAGGGTTCAATGAAGAGGAGGATCTCTTGTGCCTGGAGTTTAAAGGTTGACTCTTTGTAGTTCTGTGCGAGCTATAGTGGAAAGAGTTGCGCAAGCATCACCTGCAAGAATCACCTGCATAAGTAAATGTTTGTTAGAGTGCACAGATGTGTTTACAAGAAGGTCTTTGTAATTCTTAGTTTTCCTCTCAAACTTGAAAATATTGCATCAACAATTTTTCTTTTGATTTCAAAAGTCATTGAATCATTTTGTTAAGCAATTGCAATGTATGTTGTAGTGGGAATCCCAAGTCTATAAGGCACTGACATCCTGTGCATCAAAATGAGAAAACCCTCAAACTGGTTTCCTTGGAAGGAGATAAAGACCAATCTATCTTGTTATTTAGTATATAAAATGTGGTGTTGAATCTCTACCCTTGGGTCCACTCAAGAGTTACCCCGTTAACCAGCCTCCTTCCCTCTCCACCTCTCCATCCCCACAAATACCCTTTCAACAAGCAATTTTATAGCTCCTTGACAACTGAATCGTCCAATGTCCATCTGTAGGTGTGAAAAAATACACAGCTCTACTCTTCAACTATAGACACACAGAGAAAATTTTCCAATTCACACTTACACATTCAGCACCATGTGGATGAGCCTTTGTTGTTAGTGTTGTGTTGGTGTCAGGTTCTTATTTCAGTTTTTCTTTCTCAAGATAAATGAGATTTGTTTTTGAATCGGGAGGAAATAGCTACAATCTTTCTCCACTGCTTGGGGTGTAATTTGCCAGAGAATGTAGTCAACATTGTCTAATTGCGTTCAAATGGAAAATTTGACTCCAGGGGGCGAACAAAGGCTACGGCGTCCAGCATGTAAATTATATAATATTGTAAATGTGCAGAGAACCTCTAAGTGTGCAGTGGAATAGATCTTGTTAAATTCTCTGCAGGAGGACTTTGATTGTTTATAAAAGCAGCGGTTAGTCACTTTTTGAGCATCAGGGACTTTAATGAGGCATTGGAACTGTAATCCAAGAAAGAATATTAAAATGTCCTGGGCAGAATTAAGTCAATGTAAAAAAGACATAAACATATATCTTCCAGCCTGTTCCCTATTCTGGACAGATGCTTTATTTAAATTCAGATCATATCCATGATTGAAGAAAATTGAACACACAGCTTTCCACAACAAAGGAGCTGGTATCTCACAGCTAACACTGATCGTTCAACTGGGCCAAATAAACTTTTTGTATTTAATATAGAATAGTCTGTTCTATTTCATCCTTAGTGTTACGAAGGAGGCCTTCGTACCGCCTTCCTCTCGCCACCAGAGGGACCCTTCCCCCGAGTACTAACTGGTTTTGAACTCCATCTCCCATCATGCTTCACGCCAGGGACTGATTGCGCAACACCACTGATTACACACACACCTGCACCTCATCTACACACACACACAAAAGCCACGAACACCCACGCACTCACTGCGAAGTCTTGATTCTGCCCCGGCTGTCATTTCTGAGCGTTTTCCCCTTGTCTTGATCCCTGTTTATTGACCACGGACCGTACTCCATTGCTGACCGCCCCTTGCCCACGACCACTCGGATTGTTTATCGGACTGTGATTCTCTCTGCCTGCCCCGACCCCTGCCTGCCCGCTGACCACGATCTTGTCTGTCCTACATTGCCCTGCCTGCTGTCTTTGACCCTGCCTGTCTGATACTCTAATAAAGAACTGCAAATGGATCCCTCCGTATCCGGCGCCTCCTTACAGAAGACTTCGCCCCCCACGGATCCAGCAGGCCTCGTACAGCTGTCCTCGGAGCTCTCCGTTCAAGCCACCCAGCTGGCCCAGCACCACCATCAGCTACAGCGTCTGACCACCCTCACCGAGGAACTAGTGCACGCACTACGCGGGCTACAGGTATCAGCAGACGCCGGCGCCACGCCACCGAATCCTCCCTCCAACGCCTCCCCAGCGACCGTAAACCAGCCGATTAACCCCCGTCTGGCTCTTCCTGAAAAGTTTGATGGCACCACTGGAAGGTGTAGAGGCTTTCTTCACCAATGCACACTCTTCGTCGACCAACAACCCTCGATGTATCAAACGGATTCGAGTCGGATAGCTTTCATCAGCTCGCTCCTCACCGGGAGGGCATTGGAGTGGGCGACCGCCGTTTGGAGACCCGACGGATCTACCTTCCCCACGTTCGCCAGCTTCCTGCTACAATTCCGTAACGTGTTCGAACACCCCACTGAACACGGGAATGCCGGGGAGCAGCTGCTCGAACTAACTCAGGGGAGGAGGACCGCAGCTGAGTATTCCTTATCTTTCCGCACACTCGCGGCACAAACTAACTGGGTCGAGGACACACTGAAGACCCTGTTCCGCAAGGGATTATCTGCCGAACTACAATCGGAACTGGCCTGTCGGGACGAGGGAAGAGGATTGGACAAATACATCAACCTGGCCATTCAAATCGACAACTTGACTCGTTCACAGCGTCCTAACCGGTATCCACCCCGGCTCACACGGGAGACCCCCACCACACCTGAACCCATGCAACTAGGTGTCACTCACCTCACGCGGGAGGAGCGTGAACGCCGCCTGCAGAGCCATCTGTGTCTCTACTGCGGACAAACCGGACACCAGCGGGTCGCCTGTCCAGTGCGCCCTACCAACCCCCAATCGGTGAGTGCGATTCCCAGATCTAGCACACTAAATTCCTGCTTCACTCTACCCATTCGTCTGCTGGTGCGGGGCAAAGTTATCTCAACCACGGCGCTACTGGACTCGGGGGCCGCGGGGAATTTTATGTCACGTGAGTTTGCCATTAATCACCAGTTGAGGTCTAATCCTTGTGGTTCATCCCTCACAGTGGAGGCGTTGGACGGCCGACCGCTAGGGGAGGGAAGAATACAACACCTCACCGAGGAGATCAACATGCGCGTTGGCGCACTACATTCAGAGAGGATCAAATTCTACTGTATCCAGGCTCGCAACCACTCTGTGATTTTGGGCCTGCCCTGGCTACGCACCCATAACCCACACATCTCCTGGAGGGAGAATCAGATCACACAATGGGGCACTTCCTGTCACGACCACTGCCTAACCAGGGTACCCCGTGCACCTCATCACTCTCCTGAACCCGTCAACCCCGGGTCAACAGGACAGGATCTGCCGCCGGAATACGCCGACCTCGCTGAGGCCTTCTGCAAGAGGAGGGCTGCCCAACTCCCCGAACATCGTCCAATCGGGGGAGGATATTCCCTCTGTCACAACCCGAGTCACAAGCAATGAGGAACTACATCGAGGAGGAGTTAGCTAAGGGGTTTATTCGACCATCAACGTCACCGGCAACGGCCGGGTCTTTCTTCGTTAAGAAGAAGGACGGATCTCTCCGTCCCTGCATCGATTATCGTGGACTTAATGACGTCACTGTCAAGTATCGATACCCTCTGCCTCTCGTCCCAGCTGCCCTCGAACAACTTCGTCAGGCCCGATACTACACCAAACTAGACCTACGCAACGCATACAACCTGATTCGCATCCGTGAGGGGGACGAGTGGAAGACAGCATTCTCCACCACTAGCGGGCACTACGAATACCTGGTCATGCCGTTCGGCCTAGCGAACAGCCCATTCGTGTTCCAGTCCTTCATGAACGACACCTTCCGTGACATGCTGGAGAGATGGGTCATCATCTACATCGACGACATACTGGTCTACTCCTCCTCCATGGAGGAACACATCCAACATGTCCGACTTGTCCTGGAGAGACTCATTCAACACCAGCTATATGCCAAAGTAGAGAAATGCGAGTTTCACCAGACCAGAACGGCATTCTTGGGGTACATAATCAGTCAGGAGGGGGTGGCCATGGACGAGAGGAAGGTTACGGCGGTGGCGGACTGGCCAGTGCCCCACACGGTGAAGGAACTGCAACGATTCCTGGGGTTCGCCAATTTCTATCGAAGATTCATCCGAAACTTCAGCACAGTGGCCGCTCCTCTGACCGCTCTGACCAAGCGCCACACACACCGCATCAACTGGTCCCAGGAGGCACAACACGCCTTCGACGAGCTACGGTCACGGTTCACCTCAGCACCCCTCCTGCGACACCCCGACCCAGAGCTCCAATTCATAGTGGAGGTCGACGCCTCTAACACCGGAGTAGGGGCCATTCTCTCCCAGCGTCAAGTGACGCCCGCCAGGATGTTCCCATGCGCCTACTTCTCTCGCAAACTAACCCCAGCCGAACGTAACTACGATGTGGGCAATCGTGAGTTACTGGCCATGAAACTGGCACTCGAGGAGTGGCGGCACTGGTTGGAGGGAGCTAACCAACCATTCATCATCCTAACCGATCACAAGAACCTCTAATACCTTCGCTCCGCTAAACGTTTGGAACCCCGGCAAGCTAGATGGGCTCTCTTCTTCACGAGGTTCCAGTTCACGGTGACCTATCGACCAGGCTCCAAGAACACGAAGGCCGACGCCCTCTCTCGTCAGACCGAGGGAGTTCCATCCACTACAGGGGATAACATCATTCCGGAGAGCTTGCTCGTGGCGCCGGTGCAATGGGACATCATCACGGAGATCGAACAGCTGAACCTTCTTCGAGCACCTCCCTCCGAATGTCCCGCAAACCTCCTCTTTGTTCCCGAGACGTTACGTGCACGACTCCTCGATCAGGTGCACTCGACCCCGAGCTCCGGACACCCCGGCATCACCGCCACGATTCAGCTCCTCAAGAACCGCTTCTGGTGGCCCACTCTAACTCCTGACGCCTCCCGACACGTGCGGAACTGCGCAAACTGCGCCACCTCCAAGACTCCCAGACAGTTACCAGCCGGCCTACTAACACCTCTACCCATACCCCAACGACCCTGGTCCCATATTGCCATAGACTTTATCACCGACCTACCCGCATCGCAAGGACATACCACCATCCTCACCATCGTGGACCGATTCTCCAAGGCCTGCCGACTCATCCCGCTACCCAAACTTCCCACCGCCCTAGTCACTGCGGAACTGCTCTGCAACCAGGTCTTTCGTTTCTACGGACTACCAGAGGACATAGTGTCAGACCGGGGACCCCAATTCACCTCCAGAGTATGGTCCGCCTTCTTCCAACACCTCAACATCAACGTTAGTCTCACCTCCGGGTACCACCCACAATCCAACGGGCAGACTGAGCGTCTGAACCAGGACGTTATCCGCTTCCTCCGCTCATACTGCCAGCAACAACAGACGGAGTGGAGCAGATATCTATTCTGGGCCGAATATGCCCAGAACTCACTGGTCAAACCCGCCACGGGCATCACTCCGTTCCAGTGCATCCTGGGCTTTCAGCCTCCGCTATTCCCGTGGTCAGGTGAGCCCACTGACCTACCCTCCGTTACAGAGTGGTTGCAGAGGAGCGAGGAGACTTGGAACCAGGCCCACACCCACCTCCTCCACGCCGGTAGACGCCAGGAGGATCAGGCCAACCGTCGCCGTCGTCCTGGTCCCCAGTACGGTCCCGGACAGTGGGTCTGGCTCTCCGCCAAGGACCTCCGACTTCGACTCCCATGTCGCAAGCTCAGTCCCAGGTATGTGGGTCCATTCCAAATTAAGAAGCAAATTACCCCTGTATCCTTTCGATTAGACCTACCCGCCAACTACCGTATCTCCCCTACATTCCATGTCTCCCGGCTAAAACCCGCCGAGGGCCCGAGGGGAGCGCTGCAGGAGGGAGCCACGTCACAACCTCCTCCCACCATCCTGGTCGACGGCGAGGAGGTTTACCGTGTGCATGAGTTGCTCGACTCCAGACGCCGGGGCAAGACCCTCCAATATCTGGGGGACTGGGAGGGGTTCGGGCCGGAGGAGCGATCCTGGGAGAATGCTAAGGACATCCTTGGTCCCACACTCACAGAGGAGTTTCATCGCGCACACCCGGAGAAACCGGCCCCTCGGCCCCGCGGAAGACCCCGGCGCCGCGTACCTCTTCGCGTCAGGAGCCGCTCACAGGGGGGGGGCTCTGTTACGAAGGAGGCCTTCGTACCGCCTTCCTCTCGCCACCAGAGGGACCCTTCCCCCGAGTACTAACTGGTTTTGAACTCCATCTCCCATCATGCTTCACGCCAGGGACTGATTGCGCAACACCACTGATTACACACACACCTGCACCTCATCTACACACACACACAAAAGCCACGAACACCCACGCACTCACTGCGAAGTCTTGATTCTGCCCCGGCTGTCATTTCTGAGCGTTTTCCCCTTGTCTTGATCCCTGTTTATTGACCACGGACCGTACTCCATTGCTGACCGCCCCTTGCCCACGACCTTTCGGATTGTTTATCGGACTGTGATTCTCTCTGCCTGCCCCGACCCCTGCCTGCCCGCTGACCACGATCTTGTCTGTCCTACATTGCCCTGCCTGCTGTCTTTGACCCTGCCTGTCTGATACTCTAATAAAGAACTGCAAATGGATCCCTCCGTATCCGGCGCCTCCTTACACTTAGTGACTGAATTGAGATGTAGATGTTTGTTGTTTTAATTTACTTATATACTTATAAGACTTATATTCCATGGGATACGCAAGTGGAAGAACTCATACAAAAATGATTAGTACGAAAACTATTTTCGTTAATCAATAAGACGAGACTTAAATAAAAACTATGACTAAATCTAAGCTAACTTTCGTTAATGATACGATACGAGACGAAAATGTTGGTGATAATATGTATTTTAATTCGCATGCGCCTAACAGACCCCGTATAACGGCGCTTATTAAAGTGTCATGATTACATCATCCACAGACCCAGACTGCTCGGTCACTGTAGGGGCAGCGTTGATTCTTGTTACGGACCGCGACGACTATTTTACGCTTCGGTGAGGGTGCGCTTCCTTGGTTTAGCTCAGTTGTCTCAGTTTAGCTAAGTGTTAGCGGGCTAAAGCCGCGAAACTCCAGAGAGTGATGTGCATGGAGATCAAGCTTGGGGCTGGGCGGCCAGCAGAGATGTTCATGCTTACCTGGCTCCTCAATTTTCTGACGACGGTAACCAGCGTTTCGAGACACATGCACTTCAGCTAGTTCACACGCCACATCTTGAGAAGACGGTGTTAAACCGTCTCGGCCACCGTACGTTCGTAAGCAACAATGAACGTGCAAGCACACGTGACAGGTAGGGGCTTTTGATACAACTGCACAGTCCTTGCAAATAAATGCTATGCTACTTGTTAAAAGCCAAATCCTTTCGTTCTCTCTAAAAACGTTCTCCCTGACGGATAAGACCACCGCTCCGGGTCAAGATACCCAAGATACTTTAGGCCATTGCCTCTGATGCGTTCTTTTACAATGAGAGGAACTTCTCTTTGCAACTTAAGCGCCGGGTTTGGCATCCTAATCCCTGATGCCTTCAACTAAGGACCTGGCCATGACAAAACCGGACTGGGTGCTAGGTGGTTATATAAAATCGGTCAAAGCGATTATTCTGAATCCCAGGCCGTGATGTACCCGCCCGACAAAAACAGATTGGTGTGCCATTTTGAACAGGACCCCGGTGCAAGACCCTGTGCCTCCTGTTTCTACAGTCCCTCCTCTATAAGGGCCAGTCTTCCTCTACCCTGGGAGTATAGGAGGCACCATTTTGGGGCAGCTTACAGAGGTTGACATTGACACAGTATGGAGCCACAGACCCGTGTCCCGTGTGAACGTTGCCACCCCTCACCCACTGTCCAGGGTTCTTTGGGCCAATTCTTCAGCCTGAGCAATACGAGGTGGTTAATTGCAATCCTTGAAAAACTGGCATTGTTTGCTTTGACGGCGAGTATCAGTAACATTGGTTTGTATTATTTTAGCGATTTTAGCAATGCAATATCACCATTTTTATTGGCATATACTACACAGATGTACTATCTATGAATTAAAACTCACAGCTGTTTCCTTGTTTTGTCACAATACTCTGTCTTTTCTAAATGATCAATTATTCCTTCTTTAAAGACAGTAGACTTATTTTACCTTCCACATTGCTCTCAAGATACCAGTGCCAGTTACCGTTGATTACAGGTTGTAAAGAAAACTGTCACAGGCTAATTTACGCATCTGTAGTTTACCAATCTTAATGACCGCGTCATTAAGAACGTCTCTGTCAAGGAAACAAGGGGAGGAAGAATCAGATTTTATATTATTGAATGTTTGTGTCACGATGTCACAGTGCATACCCTTTTAGCCTTTTCAGTTCCTCATTCATTCTGTCCTCGGGCCAACACCTGGCTGAGCAGATTACCAACATGGAGCTAAAGCACCCACACTTCCTGCTCATTGTTCTAGGAGACTTCAATAAAGCAAACCTCAGCAAATAACTGCCAAACAGCATATTAAGTGTAGCTCCAGGGACAAAACACTCTGGACCATTGCTACACTTTAATGAAGGATGCAAACTACTCTGCCCCCGTGCAGCTTTGGGACTACGTGATCACTGTGTGGTTCATCTTATCCAAACCTACAGGGCAAAATTAAAATCTGCAAAGCCTGTGGTCAAGACTGTGAAGAGATGGACCAATGAGGTAAACCTGGAGCAACAGTCCTGCTTTTGTGTGTTGATTGCGATAGTTTTTTTTTAGCTGCATCTACAAACCTGGACGAGCTAACTGTGACACGGTGACATCATACATCAGTTTTAGTGAGGACATGTGTGTGCAGATTAAAACCTTTTGCATACATTCAACAACAATAATGTCTGGTTCACTGAAAGACTCAGGCAGCCTGTTCGGGCTGAAGAGGAGACCTACAGATGGAACGAGGGTGGAGGGTGTTAACTAACCTTCGTCGTCAGTGTGGAGAGGCCTGTAAGTACTCACTAACTACAGGAGACCCCCGACGTCTCCCGACCATCACAGGATAATCGACTGCAGGTCCATCTTCCTGACGTCAATTTTGATGGAATCCTTTGAGTAACTGATGTATGATGTTCTCCCACCTGGAAAACAGGTTACTTGAACCCAAACTCTCCCCCCTCACTGTGCCAACCTCCACCTGTCAGTGGATTACTAACTTCCTGATGGACAGGAGGCAGCAGGTGAGGCTGGCAAAAAACCTCCAAATGAGTCAAATGGGCAATAAAAAATCCCTGAGACAACCTCAACATTGAGAAACTGTAATTACAGGCCTGTAATATATAGAGGAAACCACAATTTAATTTGATGTCATTGGTAAAGAAAAAACAAATCGATGCTTACCTGTATGAACCATATTTAGTCCTGATAGGAAGGCGGCGCCCTGTATAGTAGCTCCTCTCATCAGGGTATAGATGTATGTGAAAGAGTGAACGGAGACAGATAGTGAAAGCTTTGAGTCGTTGGAAGAATAGAAAAGTGCTATAAAAAGTACAGTCCATTTACAATTTACCCCAAAGGATTCCTCCCTTCTGTGTGCATATAAGATGAAAAGGATCCGTCGGATCACTTTTTTCCCCACTCAGGGACTGTTGGCCTTCGCACACTGAATCCTTTGCACACTTTTTTTGACACTTTTTTAAAGATTTAAAAGAAAATCAATGGCCTGTTTGAATTGCCCCAGCTGAATGGTTTTAACTGACATTTTCTTTTCTTTTTTTCTGGTCGATTTCACTTCCACTGCTTCGCTGTATTATTTTACCAGCATTGGCTTAACACAGGCAAATGCTGAGTCTGCTCGGTGTTGGACTGAATAATGGTTTGGAGTAATTATTCAATATGCAGAGATACCTTTTTGCATCACTTTACTGACTGTTACCTGCTTATACCAGAGGAATTAATTGAATAGAGCTAGAAGGAATACAATTCTTCGACCCTCTAACAATTTTACTGCATAAACAGAGCAGCATCGGTGGTTTTGTGCTGCACACAGAATTCGAACATTAATCAATTAGGACTTAATCCTTGTCGTGTCACCCGTTAATCTGGGGACTGGGTTATGCAGCAAAATATCTTTTGCTTTTTGCACAGTCCCGGGTTTCCTCGAAACTGATGTTTGTTTCTAGTGCTCCTGCATTCTTATTAATATAAAGGCACGGTTCCCACACTTTTTATGCCACGCACCCCCTGGTGCTGTTTACAATATTTAGTCTTGTATGAAATGTTGCAGTGTAAACACAAACCGATCAAAGAGGCAACTGCAACATTGTATTGTATCAATCCCAAATCGCAACAAAGCAAACAAACTACAGGTGGGAAAATGCCCAGAAACACTGCAACAAAGTTTCAATTAATTCTAATCACGTCACTTTTGAACAGCAGCGCTCATTCAAATGAATGCGGCTAAGGTCAATTACACCTCCACCTGGGACAGTTTCCTGAGCCACTTCCCCACTCTGTTCCCTCTGCAGCTGAGCCAAACCACTCCCGCCGCCACAGTTACATATTACGACTGATCCTCCGTGTTAAGGGTCTTTGAAATGATATGAACACAATAAACCATATAAAGAATAAATAGTGGCACATGCACAGTCTCAACAAATATGAATAAAAAAGGTAGGAGTCCATCTGAGGATTTCACTCGCAGCACATGTGACAGGCTATAGCAAAGAGGCAAAGAGAGCGGGGGGGAATGAAGGGTAGGCGTGAGTATAAACTCAGTTTCTATTGCCACCGACTCCTCACTCTTTCTGTGTCCCTTTCCACTCTCATGACAGTTTTCCCGATTACAGCTGTTTTACCATATATGTATGAATGTTGTTGAATGAATGAATGAAAAGTTCATTTTAGCGGCACAATCTAATCCAACATTAGCGAGTGTGTACGTAAAAGGAGGAGCTGATGTGAATTTATTAATTTAATTTAATTTGAATCTTAAAGAATATTTTTATAATTCATTTTGCTACTTTGTAAAAACTCACTTCATTTTTTTTTATGAATGATGTTTGATATTAGTTATTCCACCATTAGACACCATTACATTTTTCCTCTAGCTTAGAGGCTGCTCGTGCACCAGAGGGGTGCCCGCACCACACTTTGTGAATCCCTGATATAAAGGGATTCCTTCGCAAGGCTGTGTGAGTCAACAACAAGTATATCTGAAACCAATATGGCAGGCAGTGTGACTAATTGGGAACTATCCCACATGGACTAAAGGCCAATGACACTGTCCTTCAGGGCAAGGCTGATAATGCTAAATACAATTTGCCGACAACATGTAGCTAAGCCTGCCGTTTCCCATTAGCTAGTAGATCAATTTCAGATGTTAAGCCTCACAACCCTAGCATGGATTTGGCTGTGGCTGTCAGTGACTCACGAGCTAGTGAGAAATAGTATTTCATGGGTAAACAAAAATAAGCCGTTTTTCTCCCTCTCTGACCCGCTGCCGTTGTTCAAATGGCTTCAGCTTCAGCCAAAATCCTGTTTGTCATTTGTCACACTCGTTTCAAGGTCAGAGTCCAGGCAATGACTCTATAAATAGCCTGACACTTTTGACAGCGGGCTAGTCGCATTTATGTCTGTGCACAAAACACACACTTGCACAAAAGGCCAGTGGGGATTACGCTTATTAACTAGAGTTTAATGAAGATGGCAGGGTTCTTAATCAAACATCAAACACAAGGCAGCATTAGCATTCTAATTTTAAAAAATGTCTTATTATTCTCAGTCTCCCCCTCAAAGAAAATGTGCCAGCAATGAGCATAATAATTATCATGTGTAGGGGATGTGTTGGCGCTGAGAGATATTTAAACTATGACGTAATATTACGTAAAAATGAATGAAGCCTAATTGACAATATTAAGATTAACAACATTAATAAATGGTTAATTCATAGTTAATTAAACGTTAGTTAATAGTGTTATTATTTTATAATAATTATAATGAACTATGTTTAATAATTACTGATAGCTGTTATTAATGCTATTATTAAATTAAATAGGTAGTTGTCCGATTAAATATTGAATAAAACACCTCATTAGAATAATGGTATTACATACAATATATACAATAGTAAATGACGACAGGGTGGCGTGGCAGGAAGCAGTGCTCAGAAGCAGAATTTCCAAACAAAAAAGTACCTTTAATAATTCAAAAATTCAAAATGCAAACACGGGAACAACCTTCCGAACCTAGAACCTTCAGGAACACAAACAACATTGCAAGCGGTTTCAAGTGAAAGGGAAGTTTAGCAAAAAAGCAGCATAGCGTTTAGGACCTAATGGTGCTGGGCGTATCTTCAGATTTTACTACTCTTGTAACTGTACTGTGAATGTTTTGCTGAAGTGTACTCACATTGCAGAAGACCTGGTAATATTTGTAAATAAAGATCTATCTTATATGTATTTTCTGCACATGCTCTCCACTTGTCCGCTTGTCTCAGCAGGGCTTGGGCCGGGTCCCAAAGTGGCGGGTCTATGAAGCAGTTAGCTAATGACTGATAAAGTTAATGATCAACATTATCATTTTAGATACATGGAGATTTGGGCATAGCCCTTCGGTGCGCCCTCCTCATGGCGCGTCTCTGACGCGCCGTTTAACAATATAACAAGACCGACCACCGTCAGTGTCCTTCCAAGAAGACCCAAACTTAGAACGAGAGAAGAACTTTGCCGGAGAAACTAGACATGAAACAGCTGGACCCAGATCAGCCTGACCTCACAATCAGACAACGGACCGGCGTGAAAGGGAAGCTGCACATGGGATCCTACACCTGGGATGTTAAGCTAGCTAGTTAGCTACATGCTAATGCCATATATTGCATATATGCATGACGTCACCATGTTAAAAGTGACATCGCTACCCAGCTCAACGCACACAGGACTGCGGTGAGGACACACAACCAGGACGTGGAAGAAAACAGGGACATTTTATTCAAAATAATTCAAAGTTTTGTGGGGCTTTTGGTCTTTCCTCAACACACTGATCGGTTGTTTCCCCAACAAACTAGGTTCATAGGTGTATCTCAATACATACATATGTTCTTGTAGATTTAATTTTAAAAAGTATATTTATCTTTTTATATATATTATATTTATTTTCAATATTTATAACAGTTACGATATGGTAGTTATCATATTCTGAATATTGTTTTATTTATATATACATGTCATTATGTTAAACTGATGGAATAAATGTTACATTTTTCTCTGCAAAGTAATAATGCGTGATTGATACCCTTTTTTGCATTGAATCATATTGGGATGTTAACTGATTGGCTGAAAAAAAAATCCATCAGCTACCACTGTATCTCACAATACATACTGTGAGATATATTTTCAGTGGTTTAAAACAGGAATCAGACTCTTTGGTTGTGCCTTTGCTCTGTTCTCATTGTAGGCTTTCTGTGATGTGTGTTTTTTCCCATGGAGTTGTTTTTTCTCGGTTTTGAAGCCAATCCATGCCATTTCAAAGACAGAGGATGTTATTATCGAAAATAGCCTCCAATAGAACACAACTAAGCCATATGACTGCCGAGGGACTGCTTTGCGGAAGTCTTTGGAGGTTTTCCTCCCTTGCCTGCTTTTCTGACTTGAATGCCTTCCAGACATTGTCGTGGTGAGGTTATTCCATGACATGTCAGCAGATATTCTGCAGAAAAAAAAGCATGATTTGAATTATCCAAATTATACTTATTTAAAGAAGATCTTTTTACTGGTCATTGCAACTACTACTCATTACAGCATGTTCTCTGAGTAAACCCAATGGCATAATCATCACTGTTCACTCAGCTATGTCTCTGACAACAAATGTGTCCCAATATGTTCTATGGTCTACTTGATCTGATGAATAATTGATTGTATTGATTGAGTTTGATAGCATATGTTCCAGAGAGTCAGGTCGATAACAGCCTTTTTCAGTTTAATTAAATGAGGGTTCTAATTGTTGTCTGGGGTTGAATAAACAAGTAATAACTGATGAAATTAAAATAAGGAGCAACAATTTGAAAAATGTATGACTTAATATGCATTTAGTCAGAAGTATTTTAATAATTTCCTTCATAATGTGGAAGTTGCTGTGCATGCCAAAGGTGGAGAGAGGAGTGCGTCCACCAGGTTGTCAGAAATTAAATAGATAGAAGCAAATATGTATTGAAGGACTTTACTTGTCATCATTGGGACTAAAATAATCAGCCAATCAGAGCTCTTGTTTTGAGCATGCCTGTAACGCACACAGTAGGTTGGCGAGAGAGAAAGTAGACAGGCGGGACAGAGTTTCACTGATATTATCTTACATGGTCAGAGACCTGTAAGTATGTCCTGGCAATACATAGTTTTGTGCTTTAGGTGTGTATTTATGTGTTAAATATGTTTAAATAAAAATGTACATGTATTAGAGTCCGCTAGCCAGATGCTAATGCTAATCACATGGCTTGGAGAGAAGCGGATAAAGCTGTGATAAAGTGATGTGCACCCATAGGTAGCTGTAGAAAGTTACTGCTCATTATTCCTCTTCAGTCTTAGCAAACACACACACAATACTACTCTATATAATACGGTAGATGAAATCAAGCATTCTGATTGGTTGAGAGTCACAAGGTGTTCTGTATTAAGCCACAAAGTAAACACCTGTTTACATTGACCTGAGCGTTCTATATAAGTGTGCACTCAAAAAACAAGGGTGGATTTTGCGCATTCGTTAGTTGCCAGCTTTTAGCTCTGTGGCGGCTGCCGAAAAAATGAGACCAGAAACAACTCCCAATCACTGATTATGGGTAACGCTGGCTTTCGCAAACAGTTCAGGGCAAGTAGGAAAATAGGAAGCAGGCGCAGGGTTCTTTGGTACGTAAGGGAGTCTTTATTAATGCAGCCGTGGTCCTCCAGACAGAGTCTACGGTGGGCTATGAAATTATCCTAGGTCACGCTTCTTCCGATAAAATAAACCAGGAAGTAGTGTGGCTATAAATATATATATCAAAAACAGAAATCACTCCGTTCTAGGAGGAAAACAAAAAGGCTTTTAATTTTTTAATTTGATCAAAATAACAAACGCACTCTATTGACGGAGGCAACTTCTCAAAAACAAAATCACTCCTTACAGAGGAAAACAAAGAACTATGAAAGATTAACTTTGCTTCTAAACCTAGGCTACAAGACTTGAACGAAATCAAAACAACTTGCGTGGAGGTGAAGGCACTGGGCCGACCGAAAATCCTGGAAAATAACAAAGGGAACCTGTAGCGTGGCTGTACAAAGTGGATCTCATGGTTAACAATGAACACACTGGCACAGGACAAAGTGAGACGCAGACTATTAATACACATGGAGGGGCATGGGGAACAGGTGGACACAACCAGGAATCAGGGGAAGACAATCAGACTGGTGACACATGAGGAAGGGTAAGTGACCTGAAACGAGAGGAGTTATTATTTCAAAATAAAACCGCAAATGACAAGACAAAATGCCCAACAGAGTAAAACAACAGACAATTTCACCGCGTTGTGACACTTCTATCCAAATAAGACAATTCAGATGGGCATCATGAGCAATATGAATGAATGACATGGTGCGATATCTTGGGATGTTTTCAGATGGCGTACAAATTAATGTTGATCTCCTATCTAATTATCAACCAACTTCTAGTGCTAGGCTGTTTCCAATTCTGTTTGTCTAGCAACAGACACATGTACCGGGACTATTTTCTCTAGGAAACTGGAATGTGATACACAACGTTTGGTGTCTCAACTATTTGTTGCTGAAAGGCAGCTATTTACTTCTATTCATTTTTCTCAGACCACTGTAGATCTCCACCCTACACAGGAACCAGAAAGCTCGTAAGTGAATAAAAACATGCAAACGTGTGGATGGTCGATTTGCTGGATTTCTGACGTCTGCCTGTTGAGATTAACTTCAGGTGAACAGGTGGAAACAACATTTTAGCACAAAACACAGAAAGGAATACTTTGAGCAGATGGTATTCTGCACTACCACAAACCCATCTGCACTTCAAAGTTGCAATCAACTGCAATCAACTCCAAAGTGCAGCCTCCTGATTGTTTATATTAACATGACAATATGCGTTGTTTGAATTGTGAATTGATTAAATACAGTAAAATGAGAAATATACTCTGCATGCTTGTTTTCTCTCTTAGATACAGGTTGAAACTATTTTGTATTCTTGATTACTGCTGATGTACGGCCGGATTAAACTAGTCCAGCACCGAATTGGGTGGAAAACATTCATAAATGTTATCAACTGCATACTAATGAGTGATAATCTTGGAACAATACTTTAAAAATGATGATTGAAGTGTTCACTCATACTGTGTAGTTATTGTAGTGTTACCCAGAATTGTTTTAGTAGCATTATCTCAGTTTCTAGCAAGCTTCAATTAACATGTTTTGTAACAATTTCTAACATACGAGGTTATGTGCGACAGCTGGGTTTCATTCAGAATCACAAAAGACAAAACATAGTTCCTGTCACTTCTTAACATTTCTGCTGCTTACATTTTCTAACCGTCTTCAGGCCTTTCCTGGTAAAGGGTTAGACTAGCATCATAATGTGACACTTTCTACTTCTGTGCTAGTTCAGTAGGTTGGATTATGGTACTTTATGGTTACAATGGGTGTACTATATGCTCCAATAGTCTATAACATTAAAGGGCTTTAAACACCCATGATGTAATGAAAAGAACGAGGATCCTTTTGAACCATATCAGCATCTGGCTCAGTCAGAAAACACGAAAAACTTAAGTTAATGTAAAATATTGTATTGAGGATCCTTTCATCCAAATGCCATGAGGCATTATGAGTTAAACAGTGTATAACAAAATGGACCTTCTTAGATGGACTACAGTACCTCCATGTTTTTGTGCGGAGTAATTTACATTTGGAATATGTCTGTTGATTGGTTGATGTCTTTCATTTTTCTAATAGGTTTTGTAAGATTTATAATAATGGTAATGGAGGGATCTCGGCAGGTTATAAATATCCTAATGGTCGTCTCATTGCTTATAATTGAGTTAATATATTGTGGGTGATTCAAATTTTGTTGAATAGGAAATTTGGGGGGGAACAAATGAGAGGGAGTAAGACGTCATGCATGGAGGCACAAAGGCAATTTAGAGTTGCTGTCAGTTTTCAAGGACACGTCAGCTTTGTGTGGTTTTAATGAAATAAGCGGATAATAGAATGGTCTTATGAGTCCGGTGGGGGCTGTGAATAACGTAACACTGTAGCCACGTACTTTGTGTCTAAGTCTTTGGTGACTGTAAAATTCAATGCAATCTAATGATTTATGTACTCTTAGAAAGTAGAAGAAAGTTCCAACGTTACAATAGAGTCCTTAACAAAAAAGTACTGAATGTACTTCCACCATACTTGCTTCATCAGTCAGTATGTGCCACATTTCTGGACTATTGGAGGAAAAAGTAAATTACACTGGTCTAAAACCACCAAGTACTAGAAATGGATTTCAGAAAATGTGAGATAGAAGCGGAAACCAGCTCTAATTGGCAATCATTTTGTTCCGCTTCCACCCCGGCCAATCAAGATGCACTAGTTGGTTGGTTGGTGGTCAGTGATCACTATTTTTCACTGACAGGGTTTTGTGGGTAATTGAGGGCAGCAGAAGCTGTGGGGATGAGAAATGTGGAGGGGGAGGTTTAATGCATCTTATCAGAGGCAGCAGATGCGGTTGAAGACTCTAAATCCCTCTCAAACCAGGAACAGCAAAAGCTTTCACAAACTCTCCTAGATAGCTATTCACTCTAGATAATATCACACTCAGCAACTTTGTGGTCACTCAGATTGCTGTAGCCAAAACCTTCTGCAGCCAATTTGACAGATGAAGCCCTTAAATACAAACGGCTGCTGTATTGGTGACCACCAACACATAATCCTTTTTTAGGGTCATAAAAGCCTCAGTTCTGTCAGAACATTAGACTGTTTCTTCACAGAAAGAAGAGTTTGATTAACAGAATGGATAACCCAAACATGGGCTCTAGGCGGCCATTGTAGTTCTCCAAGCCACTTGTGAAACTGCTGAAAGGTGAGCCGCAAGTGTAACACTGCGTCACCGCCAGCCGCCGTCTTGACTTCCAAGCCCTTGAATGCAAATGTCCGCTTGTATTCCTTACGTACCAAATTCTCTGCCGCAGCAGAAAGTAATGTGTGTGTTTTGTACAGGTCAGAATGTGTGACTCAAATAATAGGGTTGGCTGAGCAATGGTGAAAACAATCAAATATATATATATATATATATATACATATATATATATATATATATATGTACTCCAGCACTTATACAGAGCATCTTACGTGCCTTTCAAAGCAAATCCTTCACCGTGCAGGGAAAGAATGTTAGTAGGTATTGTGAGCATCACCACTGTGCTACAGTTGAATGCAACATGTGCCTGTTAGGAAAGACCTGCTTTGTTGAACCTTTCAGCGATTTAGCATTCATTCTTACCTCTGAAGAAAGATCTAGCATTTTAAATTACATTTTTGTTTAACTAAGTCGTCAAACATCATAACTGTTAGACTTAAGCATTGTGAAAAAGGGTAATTTTTACTCATAGGCGTGTAAGCTGGGAAGGTCTATTCACTGTTCCACCCTCACCTCCCTTTCTACAGGATCTAGGTGGTGGGAGTCCTCCTCAAAGGAACTGGAAAGGGATCGCCATCGCTCTGCTGGTCATCTTGGTGGTCTGCTCTCTAATCACCATGTCGGTCATCCTCCTCACTCCAGGTAACACTCAGATTGTGCTCTACTGTCTAAGAGGCCCCTGTTTTGCATGTGTACCTTTGGCTCCCTTTACTCTTGGCAAAGCAGCTTCTCGCCGGCAGGGAGGGCAAGGCATCTTTTTTCAACTGGTAAGACAACTTCTTTGTCCTACCATGTTCTAATGAGTGACACAACAGTCACTCATAGTCACCCTATTAGAAACGAGTGGTATTATAAGACAGGCCGGACTATGGCTAGATGGTTAGCATGCTCAGTAGATATCTCTACAACACACTAGACATCTTTGATTTAACATTGTAACCTATCCACATTCTGTTGACAACTCATTTTTAATTAAAATTCTGGCCAGATCTCAGACACCTCACCTTTAACAGTAAATCAAATAAATGTGTGATGTGAAAGCTGTTGCTGCACAGAAAATGATCACTCAACTCTGCTGTTCACTTCAACACCAAGTGTTTGTGCTCGTGGCAAATTGTGTATAGATTTAAGATTTTCAAATTGGTCAAAAGCTCTAAACATGTTTCAAATGGATGGATAGATCAACAAAATTTCCTTTACCGGAGAAGAGTCCAGTCCTCCAAAAGGCTGCAGACAACAACTTTGTAGCAGTAGATGAGAGTTTTGTTCAACAAAGTTTTCTCTACCTCATCTCTCCACTGATGATAACCGTCTGTTTTTATACCAACAATGAAACAAATTATTATGTGTTGAGGAACAAAAGAGAATCCCCATTTGACGTACAAACATTTTTGCTACCTTGAGCTCATTGTTTGATTTATATGGACTCTCAGTTTTACTCTTCGGTTCAGTTGCAACCCCGCAATCCAAACTATTTCTTTGCTGTTTCAATTGATTGATCATATTTTAATATTGCCATCTTGATTTTAAGCCATTGCCATCTTGGTTTTTGAACTAACAGTAACATGACAAGACAAAGCTCAGTACAATAAGACTGGAACATCCAGTTGTGACAAGAAAAGCCCCTATAAGTGTCTTTAACGTTCTTTCAAATTGCCATCTGGAAGGGACTCCTCTGGCAGCGCAAGTATAGTTTGTGTAATATTACGTATGACATTGTCAACATGAGTTAATGGTCTTAATATCTAGTTCAAGTCGTTTTCACTGCAGGACATTACGTTTAGTAATTTAGTCATTTATTGCCCCCTTTGGAGTAAAGTAGGCCATAAATATGGCATTGCTGCCTCACTCTGCAGTCCAACTACGGTAACTTCTGTTCCCTTGTTGAAAAAAGCGAGAATGACAACCGGCAAAATAGGATATTTGATGCTTCAAAATGGCAGCTCCCTGATGGTCCTTATAAAGAATCCAGGTTTATGGCCTGCTTGATCTAATTTACTCCAACCACTCAAAACTGAGTTGGGGTATGTGAGATCCCATCAGTCCTTGAACCTCTCTATATGACACAGCGGTGTAATCCTTTCTATCCTTTCAATACTTTTATAAACTATATACCTGCCTCCATAATAATGAAAGAAAAGCCCCAATTTTTCACGGATGAAAACGCATCACAATCCACTGGCCATGCGGCACACTCTCCCCATGTGTATTCCACGGTTGGTTAGACTTTCATTGCCTCTATAAACAGACATGCTGTGTGGAATCATCAAGGAAGGCCAATGTGGCTGACTTTCAAAATGACATGGCCCTGCAATTCTGCTCACAATCAGCAGCTGTACCATTCAGGAGGAGCTTTCATTTGGCATCATAATTAAAAATGAAAAAAAGCAAAGTAATCGCTATACCAATAGAATGTGAAATGCCATTCTCTAAAAATATTTTTATGGATGCACCTATTTTTTTTCCATGAGTTCTTTACATTAGATCTGGATTTAAATGAACACATTAACAGTGTTGGACAAACATTTGAAACCATTTATTAAGCCTTTAAACCATATAGCCAGCCAATAGTTAATTTAAATTGTATCTGTTTTTATACTGCTAATTTCATACAATTAACAAAAACATTAAAGCTCACATTTTGGCCAATGGGATACTTATTTAAGTTATCATTCCCATGCAAGTCCACTGTTTATGTTCTGTTTTGCTCAGCTCGGGTCTCCACCAACGTGCGAGATAAATATCCAGTATTTGCAAGACGTTTAAAGCAAGATGTTAGCTAGTTGATTACTTTCTAAGTGTTACAGGTTGCGTACTGTCGGTTCGCAAAAGCTTATTCGATTAAAAACGCTGTTTGAGAAAAACTCAACTGTAAAGATGCTAGATGTCAAACCAAAAGCAAAAGCTGAAAAAATGTTGGTGCAGCATACAAGCTATTTCTCTGGGTTCGTCAGTCTAAGGGACCCCTGTCATGTTATTTGATTCATTGTTGCTATAAAAGATATTGATTAATGGAGCTTTATGTGCCAAGGTGGTAAACAAGGGAAATGACCTGAATGCTGATGAACGGAGCACACTACAAGTAGTGTGTTCAGTGATTTCTTGTAGTGAAGATGCATGAGTTAACAAGCAAAGGTCAAAGGTCTGAACAGAAGTGGTTTGTGATCGACAGGTAAACAGGAAAATGGAAATTGATAAAGGTTCACGTTCCAGGTTGTCTATACTGACGGTCTGACTTTTCAGGTTTATTGGGTTTAGTGTGATCTCATTCCAAATTCATTAAACGAAAACATTGCGGACACTTGACCAACCATCCATGATAATTCTCTAAACTACTGTACTGTCTTTTGCATTGTATGGCCGACACTCATGTATATAGTGATAGTAAATTGTTTATTAGCCAAAACATGTAATAATCATATATTTTGGAAATATGTTTTATATTTTGTCAAGATCAAGCCATAAAATACTACCAACTGTGTTTTAAAAGCTCTGACAAACAGCGCTATTTACTCAGAATGCCTTCAAAGACCAATATTACAACCCACAATGGGTCAAGTTGTTTTTTTAAGCTATTACAGCATCGACAAGATTGTGCTGGAAGTGAATTCCAAAGTTAGCAAAAGCTAAGGAATGATTTTAAACTGTGTGAATGCTAGAAAGTCAACAGATAGTTGAGAACAAGAAGGAGTTTCACAAACGCGGTATCCATGTCCAACCTTAACTATGAATGGCTTTTTTTTGCAGCTGACAGCCAAGCTGGAAGCAGCACCAAACTGTCCGTGGAGGATCTATTCAAACCTGAGTTCACGGTCCATGACCCGGAGGCCAAATGGATCAATGGTAAGTAATCAATGATATTCACTCCGACTGGAATCCAGGTGTCCAGATGAAAACGCACAATGTTTTCTTGTTTTTAGTCTTTGGCATTGTGGAGATTTGATGAATGCATATGGATATCATTCCATTGAGGCTTCATTGTTTTCTCAAGGCAGATAAAGCTGCCATCGAACGACACAGGCGTTATTACTCTGGAGCTATGTAACAGCTTGAATGACCTGATAATCCGACAATACCTGACCTCACATAGTTGATGCAAACGTCATCTCGGGGAGTTCTGAAAGCTCTGTGCAAACGCAAACAACAGCAGAGGGATGCCGTGTTTACTGTTGCTTCTTGTAATTTGCAATGGAGGCATGCTCAAACAGCAAGCCGACAGTTCATCCTAAACAAGGCTGGCATTTTTCACCCTGGCCTTACGTTACTTGCTGCTTCGCAAATCCAGATGTTTGGATTAATTTCCCCTTGCCTTATTTACATTCTATTGATTCCCTTATTTGCCAGAAGGGGATCATATGTTAAGCCTGGAAGGCTTTAGGCTGGAAATAATCTGCATCAAGTGAAGTGCAAGAGAATCTGATAATGGTTGACAGAGGGGGAGGGAGAAGATAACGATACCTCAGAGGGAAAAGGCTGGACAGGACTGTGGCGTTGGCATTGCTCTCTGTCTGGCTCTTTTCCTCAGGATTAGTGTGTTTGTTTAGGCTTTTCTCTCCGCTGCTCATCGACTGCGTGCCTCTCGCTCCGTGCCCGCAGGTGCAAGGGCAAGAGGCGAGGCCTTTCCGTCTATCAATATTTCATTCCTGGGAGACATTTTCACCATCTTTGGCAGCATCATCTCATTCCCCGAGCGGACCTCAGGCTGAAAAGAGGGAGCGCCGATGCTGTGCGATGAGGCGGCCAGAAAAGTCAGCTTTATAGGGTGGTTTGTGGATGGCTGGGGCAAAATAGACCCCAGACAAATGCAAGAAGATAACAGACAGATGGGCGACGGAAGAAAGATTGATCACAAGGATTTGGAATGAAAATGGAGCAAAAATGATTTTTTCTCAGGTTGAAGGTTAGAGCTTGAATGTTGAAGTCATTTCTGTGTGCATTAAAGAAATTCTGAACAGTTATGCTGCGCGATCTAATGAGTAGTTAAATTTCATTCAGTGAGTTACACCAAAACATTAAAAAAATTGAATTGACAGTTTTTTACAATTTACACAATTCTGAGAAAAAACAGACGAGCAGCACCCCCATACATATTGGCAATTGAATCCAGCTCCTAAGATCAAGTTCTTATTAGTGTTTCCTATTAACCAGAAGAGATTAACAGAATACTGATATGAAAGCGACCACAGAATGTCAAATGCATACCTCAGTTAAATTAGCAGCTGTTGAACATTTCGAATGGACCACAATCTGACATTATGAAACTGGGCCCATGCATCAATACATTTTCTATTCAGTCATCCATCATGTACATCTTAATCTCTTAAATATCAACACTGTGTCCCAAGTCAGAGTCATTGGTCTCACCTCTTCAACATGATGATGATGATGATGACAACTATAGCACCCCCAATTACCTGTTACTGGTAATTAGTATCTGCTGACTGTACCATTAAATCAATCCCACCACGCATGCTGTTACATTATGATTTGGAACAAAACAAATGTGCTTGTTTACTATCATACTCAAATCACAGAGACATTTCTGCAGTGTTACGTGAAATTGATTAATTCTCATTCTGATGTGGATGTGGCTGTTATCGATAAAGATCTAACATGTTGTTAATGTTACAAACATGAAATGCAGTACAGGGTTTTCTACAGCTGTTGTAATTGCAAGTGTATGTGTGTGTGTTTTCACAAGAGTGCACGTGATTGAGAAAGTGACATTTATCTGCTTCTACATGTTTCCATTAGTTTTGTTTTCGTCTCCCCACATGGGCACCCTCAACCTGTCATCGACAGTTGGCTGGGAGAAGGGAATCACATTGTGTCCACGTTGGCCCAGGCAGCAGCAAATATCTCACCAGTTGGCTCACTTAAGCCCAGAGACCGAATTGTTCACTCAATAGACTGTTGATAAAGTGGAGTAACATTTCAAACACAACGTAAGCAGTGAAAAATCCTTCAATAGTCAATAAGCTTACTTGAGTGTTGTCAACTATCAATATAAATTCTTCCATGTTGTGCCCCTGGCCCATAGAACATGTCTGTTCCTTGTTCTTTTATTAAAACAAACAAAATATCTTACGTATAAATCTTATATCCTGTCTAAATTATGGTATATAAAATCTATATCTCTATATGGAGTTCAGCCCCAAGAGGCACACACAAACCCAAATGTGCACACACGTGCATGCACACTTCCACTGTTATTGGCCTGTATGTAAATTTACTTCGTTTGCTGCACTTTTCTTTAGCCGAAAAGCAAAAATGCTGGACTGTTTGGCTGTAAATGTCCACATACCACTCAGCAGCAGAATATTATGTTTTTTCATTATTTTATAGATCTTGTTGTTTCTTTGAGACACGAACACTGGTCTCCTGGGGGAAAGTCCCATCTTTGACAGATGTGCCCACCTCCCATCCTAGATGGACGTCGATCAAAACATATTTCTTTTCAACCTGGGAGTGTGACCTTTACGAAAAACCATCCACTAGCATTGTTTCCATACGATTACAATGATCAGCTCTTGCAGATACATATACAGTATCAACATTTTCATCAACTGAGATATTTTGTCATTAGGATTGTGGTAGCTGGGTGGTACTCTAATTTTATAGTTCACAATACCAGTCAAAAGGTTGGACATACTTTCTCATAGAATGAGATTGTACTGTACATCACACAGAAATATATAGAATCTTGTGGTGATCACACTTTAGTATTTTGAGGGCATTTTGACCCTTTAACTTACCTGAGCAGGTCAGCAGCAGAATAGGAAATAAGATTTTTTCTCCCTGAAGCTCACCTGTATTACTGTTAGAGTCAAAGAATTTGACATTGTCACATTCTTTGCTACAGATGTTCCACTCAAATGAGCCACCTTGGAACTGCCACATCCCATTACTTTCACTGTGTCCAGTATCTGGATAGTCATTGTTTCCCTTCCACACCTCTTATTCTGGAACCAGAATGTGGCATGTGGTGTGAAGCTCTTGGCCAGACTGCCAATGAACTGGCTGTGACCCAATTGGCAGTTCGGTGGGGTGTGGATGCGCTCACTCACTCCAACTGAAAAGTATGCTTGAAGGTATCTCAGGGGTGTCCGGACGGATAGTCTGCACATGGATGTACAAAGCAAACTAATCTCTTTCTGTCCGTGTGTTTCTTAAAGGGGGACTAGGCTGGTGTATTGTCAAGGATTGAAGTTGGTGCAGTTTGAGACACACAACTACTTAAAGTATCGCTAGTAATGCCCCCAGAACAGCCACTGTTTAAATCAATTTAAATGATATAGTAAATCCACAAGCTAGAAGCACTTCTTTTCTTTTCTAACTGTCGACTGCCTAGCCGGACCTACCACACCTATCTATGACAACATGAAGTCAGTGGTAGTAAAGCTTATCCTTGATTTGATTAGCTGCTTGTAGCAAGTTTGAAGACCGTTTTGAAGATAATATTTATCTTGTATGCCCTAGAAAAGCTTGAAAACAAGGCATGCATAGGACACAACATTTCTGGAGCGACGTATTGCCAAGTGGCGTGTCTCTGTTTGATCAGGCCTAAGATTAAATTGTTTCTTAGGGCCTCCACATCATTTAACGCAGTCTGTGCCCCCACCTCGTAACGTGCTGTGAATATTAGGAGGTGTCGTGTCAGATCATGGTCAGGTTTCAAACAACATCCGGTGAGTTTATTTCACCGGATGACGCATCACTCCGCCGTTGAGCAGGGTTAGCGTTCATGCTGGGCCATCAAACCGCCTTGATTTTTTTTCATTTACCCAATTAGATACATGATGTCAATGTTCCCCTGCCAGTCAGCATGGTGGCAGTGGAATGAAAACCCTCAGCCACGTCTCTTGTCAGCTGCTAACGATCTGCAGAGTGGTTTGCTGCATGTGGATCGTTAGCAAGGAAAGGGGTCTTTAAAAAAACTAATTGCATTCTTTTTTAGACTCTTTTCCACTTCCATGCCTTCCCACTATCATTCTCAGGGGTTAATTAGGAATCACATGCTCTGGTCTCTCCCATTAATTAACATTAGAGACTTCACATGCTTTGCTGGGAACTGCTGCTAAAGCATCAGTGCTGGGAAGACTGTGTGTGAGTGTCTGTCTTTGCTGGCATCCAAATGTGTGTAACACATACACAGGACAGTTAGAGCGGGAATGTTTTTAATTGCTGCGTGCTACTGCTCGACAAAGCAGTCGGAGAGCTGTGAGTATACAGACAGATGAACGCGTACATTTGACTCCTGTCTGTCCTCTCATGGACAGAATATTGTGGGAGGGGGAAAGTGTCCTTAATTATCAATTGGTCAATAAGCCTTCCGTATCCCAAACTCTTTTCCATCTTTCATTAAGCTGCTGTTAGCGCATCCTATTTGTGATGCTCTTGACATGTCCATTAGCATCTTTCCGAGCAGTGAGGGAAACTGATTAGAAGGGAGAGCTTGTCCCTTCTGTGCCGTTGCTCATCAAGTAGGATTTTCAAAAGAAACTTCTTACGCTCCATCTCAGTGGGCACAACCTCAACCACTGTTCACAAGGTTCATTTGATTATCGAGTGGATGATAGTCCGTCCACAAGAGCAGCATTTCAAATTCAATTGATATTTTCCTTTATTAACACCATTGTATAATCTCCATTGAGCCCACAAACCAAGACATACCAACCTCATACCAACAGCGATGTAGTCTTAAACCTGTTCGAATCTCCATGCAAATCTTTGGCAACACAGAAACAATGTCAATGTAAATTCAATTTCTATTATTTATCATCATGAGCATAAATTGAACGTTCCATTGAACCAGCTAGTGATGTAGTTTCAGAAGTGAGGCCTACATGCTGTATTGTCGGTGGATGGGCCAAACCAGCAAAGCCATTTCAACCGGCTTTCCAAATAGCAAATAGATGGTTAGTCCGACCACATCTACTGACGTCAAGATAGGGAGTCCGTGGTAAAGCAGGGAAGCCCGCCTCTTTGATTCCGACTTTGTGACTGGAACAGAAAATGTAAGACTATCTTAGACAAATAAATATTATAAGATTCTGGCAAGGTGTAAGTGAGTACCCATTATATTAAGGTTTGTATGTCCACAAACCAAAAACTTTTAGTCGAAAAAAACAAGCTTAGGTCTCAAAACCAAAAAGTTTGTGATTTGTACGCCGCTGAATGAACCAGGAGTTTCTATTGGTGGTTGGACTGGGCGCTTAATGTCTGCTTCCACCATTAAACACTGACGGGAGGCGCCTGTCACGAGGGACATGGACGCAAGTGGACTTTGTATTTTGTAAAAATGATTATAAATACAGAAGCAGAGCGCTTTCATGTTGATAGCCCCATTTTTCTGCCTACGTGTAACCCACTGTGGCTAACAGTGGGTTAACAGTGGTAGCATAAAATTGTAGTTAGGAATCAGAAATCAGGAAACATTTATTGCCATAATATATGTCAGACATAGAAGGAATTTGACTTGGCGGTTGGTGCTTCACAGCAGAGAATGTACGACAAACAGACAACATAGTGCAGGAATTAGATAAAAATAAAACATAACATAACATAATCCCATGGGTTATCTAAAGCTATGGGCTAGTTAAGTTAAAAATAAAAAAAAAATAAAAAAGTGCACCAGCCAACAGAAAGTGTATGTAAATGTAGAGAGTCAGTCAGTGGCGACCCGGGCTCTGTTGATGAGCCCGACTGCCAACGGGAAGAAACTGTTAGTGTGGTGGAAGGCCTTAGTCCTGATGGACCTCAGCCTCCTGCTCGATGGAAGGGCCACAAACAGTTTATGTGCGTGGTGAGAGGGGTCAGCTACAATCTTTCTAACTCGCTTCAGGGTCTTGGAAGCCAAAAAAAAGTCTTGAAGAGACAGGTTGAATTTCTTCAGCTGCCTCAGGAAGAACATCATCTGCTGAGCCTTTTTGGTGGAAAAACAGGTAGCTTTGTATAAAAGCATCAGCTAAATGACGTGTAATGTTATGTAAACAAAGAAGCACTTTTCTTTGTTTTCGTGTTGTTAGCGTTGTGGCGTCTTCTACAGTAATTTGTTGTTAAACCTATTGCAATACTGAAAAGAAAAAGACAGCACTGCAAAGCACAAAGAAAAAAAAACAAAAGTAGAAATGTGAACATAAGACAATCTTCTTAGGGGAAACTGCATATGCCGTGCTGTAGGACTTACATTGCAGTCTTCCTACACCTCCTGACCATCTGGTCTGTTGGGCCACAGATTCTCATCCACATCACAATGAAAATCTTCTCCTGCGATGCAGCGTGCAAAGAATCTTTTAGAGTGTCTTATCCAGCCTCTGCAGGCATCTGCAGTTATGTTATCACGCGCTGCATCCATAGCAGCCAGAAGGGTCATCTGTGTATGTGGCTGGTGATCATATACTTTCCATCTCCATGCTGAGAACATTTCCTCCATGGGGTTAATCAGGAATCTAGAATATTTATTGCCAAAGTTTGTTGGACGGTTGGTGCACTACATCGAATGGGGACTAGGGTGAGATCGTCCTGTTGTGGGTTGCAAACTATTGCCTGATAATGTTGGAGCGTTGAAAACTGACATTGTCCCAAACTACCATGTACTTTGGCAAGTCATCTCCAATCTGACCCCCAACTACCATGTACTTTGGCAAGTCATCTCCAATCTGACCCCCTTGTGTTTTCTAGTCAAATGGAAATGCATAGAAATATGCTGGACATATTATGACAACTTGTTCAACCATTTTGCATGTTAAGACTTATGCGATGAATGTTGTTTTCAATTCTATTCAATAGAGACCCATTATAATATATTTTGATCAACATGACATAAGCAATTGATATTGTAGTACATAATAATTTGCATGGATGTACCAAAACATTTGCAACTTGTTCAAAGAAATGAAAAACTGCTTTTTTGATGTGTACAAGTGACACAATGATTGAACCGGTAGTTTTGAAAATTTCAATTCTAATCTGAGACCCCTTGTCAGCTGAAGGTCCTGCTGCAGTGCCGTGGGCTCCTCTTCTTTTGGAAAAGACATCTACATGCATGTCCTTCAACTGGCTTCATCTTTTGTAGTTTCCCATCCACATACTTGATGCACATTTCATGTGTTGATTCTTAAACAAGTATGCAGGTTTAACTAATCACAAATAAAGCACAGTAAATAGATACTTGTTTCTCTATTTTTGCTCACTCACATTTTAATAAGGTGGCACAAAGAGCTGTAGTTTAAAATGATGTTTGTTTGTATTGAAAAAGAAGCATAAGTAAAACATATTATAACTCAGAACTATGCTCTTGCCAGAAACTACTTTAACCTTTTTAATTAATCACAGTGGTATCAAATCTGGCACCATACTTAATAGCAGTTTGCAGAATTGTTTCATAACTTTAATGTTGCCTACTTGGATGGGGTTTGTGCAAGCACTGACACAGGATTTTAGATATGGACATACATGGTAAAATGATGTTACAGTGTACTGCACAGGCTGTATTGAAACAAATTAAGCTAATAGGTAGTGTAGGTGACAGTATCCATGTAATGGTTGAGTGTAATCGTCTAATCAGAAACAACAAGATTTTTTTTTTTGCCTCACTTTACCTTTAACGAAATGATTGAGATCGGTTCCCCGAAGTAGGATCGTGCTAAAACTGTCTCGTTAATTTGAACCAGATGTCAGTCATCAGGATAAACGAGCGTACGCGTTATACATCAAAAGGCGGAAGAGTCGATCACCGAAACAAGGATTTTTTAACGGTACAACGGCAAATAAACTTAAAGGAAGAGCGTCTTTTGATCTCCGCTGACGAGCAGGAGATGATGATGAACGCACATGAGGAGAATATATGTGTATTTGAATATGTCGGATGAATTGAACATATTTGTGTATCTTTTACGTTGTTTATTCTGTATGTTGGTAAGTTTTGGTAAAATATATAGGCTTATTTTAAGTGCCTCATGTCACGATTTGGGTCCATGTCTTGTTTTATTTTGTAGTTTCACGTCTCTCGTGACCGTGGGGTAACTTCACTTCCTGCCTTCCTCTATCGTCGATGATTGTTTCCACCTGTGTCCAATCAAAGGGCACCTTCCCTGTGTATTTGCATGTTGCGCTCGTCGGCATGTTGTCATAGTGTCCTTGGTGGTTTTCCTTGATGGATTTTTGAACTTTTGATTTTGGATTCATTAAAAGGTGATAATCATTAAAACTCTGCATCTGAGTCCTGCCTCTGCCTGCACCCACCAGCCCTGACACCTCATCGCTCTAATCAATCAAATTGTATTTCTTTAAATGTGCCTGCTGGCAGAATGCTTCATGGATGCATCTTCATCCAAGAGAATAATGATCGCAACTCTCTCAGAATGAGTAGATAAAAACAAGCCTAAAGAGCAACAAATAAACCAAAAGAACTTAACGAAGAGAACGACATGCAGTGGCTTTCCAAATGTTCTCTGCATAGCAAGACAGACATGTACAGTATGAGAGACAGCGTGTGAGACAGTGGACGCTCAGCTGCAGCGTGTGGTGTTCATCAGGACGTCATCGTGATGTAAAAATGGATCTATGTGATCTCTGAGAACTGTCTCCTGTAAAACGTTAACCTCACTGATATCGCTCTTTCATCAATGAGGAAGAGAGCTGCCTTTTTTCCCGGTGGAGTGGTGAACTTATCCAGCTGCTTTAACAGACATGCACCGAGGCAGGTTCAAGTTTTTCGATGTGTTGCTATGGTGATTTAGCTTAACCTGCTTCAGGGAACCAAAAAACCTGATCTACATCATCCCATGCTGGAAACGATCTGCCTAACGCAGTTAACCACGTACGAGGAACAGGGCCCTGGTTCAAAGTATTATTTAATGGGCTGTCAAAAATTTAATTTAATCGCACATTTTGAAATGTATTAATGGCGATGAATTAACATTGTTTTTGATATATATATATATATATATAAAACGAATGTTTGTTTTTCTTATAAAGACTAAACGCACAGTGACTTAAATACACAAGGGAGGTGCAGGTGATTGGACACAGCTGGAAACAATCAATCAGACACAGCAGACAATCACAGGGGAAGACATGACAAGGCAGGAAGTGAAGTTACCCCAGAAACACAAGAAACATGAAACTACAAAATAAAACAAGACAAGAACCCAAACCGTGACAGTGAGGAACCTTCCTAAGCAATTCGGATCAAACCATTCAATTATACATGGTGGATCCTTAGGTCAAACAACACATTTAGCATTTATTGGCAAGATGTGACCTTTAGTGGCCATAGTAATTACGATGCACACAGGGAGCCACTAAGTCTGTGTAGAGATGAGATCGGGTTGGATTGATTTAAACTGACCCAGAAGACTGCTCTTCATGTGTGAAACCTATATAGACTTTTGACTAATAACTTCAGCTCTAATTTAATTTGTAACTTAATAGTTAATTAATAAGATGTAATTCAATTCGCATTTAAGTGTCATTTCATTCATCTAAAGAGTAAGAATGTAGAATAATCCATCATACAAATTAGGCTGAGTTTAGCTTGATTTGATAAAATAAACTTCACATTATGGCAAACTATGTTCCTCCACACCACATCCATATTGTATGATCAAACCTCAAGCGTTTATACCTAATGTTATAACCAAAATACAGAACTTATCTGATTAAGAACCTATTGTGCTGAAACACATACAGTAATATTAATAATCCAGTATCAGCGGTAACTTCAATTTGGAGTGAGAGGATGAGGAATTGGAGTGACACAAAGATCTCTGTTATTTATTTAAGACTTTACATGTCACATGAAAGAGGTTTCATTGCAAAGATCTTTTCTCCTTGTCTCACTCCAATTTCAGAAACGCTGGCCGCCCAGTCTGACTTGATGACAAGTCATATAATTGTTAAAGGCCATTCGTTGGATTAAAACAAACAAGGGTATTGATTCTGCAGGGGAAAGACAGTGATGTATTGGATGAAGAAGAATAGCTGGCAGATCTGAGAAGCAGACCTGCAGAGGGTTAAAACCAATCACAGTCCATTCCCACACAGTACGTTGGTGGGAGGAATGTGTCACGGTTTGGATCCTCTTCCGGTTCTATTTCGTAGTTTCTTGTCTCTCGTGTCTCTGGGTGAGCTTCACTTCCTGTCCTGTCCTGTGATTGCCTGAGTGTTCCCACCTGTGTCCAATCACCTGCACCTCCCTTGTGTATTTAAGCCCCGTGTGCCTGTTGTCCCTTGTCGCGTCATTGTCTAATTCTAGTCGTTGTTGGTGCACGGTCCTTTTGATTCATGTTGGTGCACGGTCCTTTTGATTTATGTTGGTGAATAAAGAGCACCTTCTGGAAATTTGAGAAATCCTGCATTTGAGTCCTCTCTTCAACCTGCACCAGCAGCCGCCCCTGACAGAATGAGGGGATTTTGGACAAATGTCAGCAGCTATATGGCCACATGCTTCTGTGTGTTAATTGGGTTGTATATATTTGTCTGCGACACAAATTTGATACGGTTCTAAAATGAGTCATATCTAAGTTGAATGGCAGAACTTGAAATGCCTCAGAATTTCTCAAAAAGGCTGTTTTTTCCCAGCTGAGTGGGAAATGGCTTTGTGCCTACAAAGGGGCTATAGGTGAAATATTTTCATAGCATTTAGCATTCTGTCTGAGGCTAGAGATGAATACTGGGTTTTGTTTCTTCCTTTTATTCTGAATCCCATCCCCCTACTAACAGGAGAAAGCAGGCTTTAAAATTGCAGGTGCATCGTAAGTGAAAGTAAAATGTTTTGCATCCAAATGATTTAGATGACAATAAATGAAACAACAAAAGAAAATGTGTACATTTTCCTTGCCAAGAGCATTTGAAAATAATCTCACAATGTACATCCAGGTAAAACAAAACACGGTTAGGAAGGGACCGATGTTTCACAATTAAATAGAATATATTTATATATAATATATTAGGGCCGGGACTTGAGCGATCAATTAATTACAATATGAACTAAGATTAATTAATTACACATAAAAATAACGCATTACACATTTTTTACGCATTTTTACACTTTTTTTTGCACCGCGGAACGTTTCTCACTGGATGAGTTTCGGGGGGACCGATTATACTGGAGCACCAACTAGCGTTCATGACTTCAGACAACAACAAACCACAGTGAACATGAACAAAGAAGCTGACGAGACCGTGTCGGGTGGCCCTGTGAATGGGAAATCTTATTATAATAAACACACGGATGGAAGCGTCGATAAGAGCGTAGTTGTGTGCAAGCTATGCAACAAGGAATTCACATCGAGCCTCAAGTATCACCTCAACGCAAAACAATTAGCAGCTAGCATGGACGTTAGCCCCACTCCGGGTACAAGGACCCACACTGCACCAGATGACTGGTTTAAGGACCAGGGTAACTAAGACCACGTCTGAAAAAATAACGTTCTGAAAGTACTTGAAAGTATTGGTCTACTTAAAAAAACATAGTTTACAGAAGGTCTACTTACCTATAGGCTACCTGAATTTCTGAAAGTACTATATTTCTCTCTCGGATTTTGTACGTGGTGGGCGGGGCTTACGCCGCTGAATGAACCAGGAGTTTCTATTAGCAGCCCTCCATGTTGTTCTTAATAAAACACTAACATGAAAAACATTAAAAAAACGTAAAGTGCTGCTTCATTTTAAATGATTACAGTTCAAAGTCTGCTTACCTCCGTGTCGCTCCTCACAGTCGCCTTCCGTCAGAGTTTAATGACGGAACAGACGCCAAGTGCCCAGTCGATCCACCAATAGAAACTCCTGGTTCATTCAGCAGCGTAAGCCCCGCCCACCAAAACTTTTTGATTCGAGACCAACGTTTTTTTTTGAGAGCAAAAGTTTTGTTTTGAGAGCAAAAATAATAGTTTCATAAGGAAAACTAACAAATAATTAATTCTCAGTTTATATATTTTTACTTAAAAACGTTATTTTTGCTTGCAATGCAAGAAATTTGCTCTCAAAACATTTTTTTTGTTTGCATAATAAAGACACAAATCTACCTTCATAAATAACCTCTAAGATTTGGGTGTCATGTCATCCCCAGAGATTGAAGAGCAACCACATCCTGGAATATGTTCATAGAGTTGCATGCATGCTTGATGCTAACCGTCTCATGAAGTTCTATGGTATATGTTAAGTTAGCTCAGTCAAAACGAATAGATGATAGCGTTTGGCAACACCTAGTTAAGGTTTCATATTCATGTATTAAACTGTCATGGATTCATTTTCCAGCTCAAGCTATTTTTAAGCCTGCAGAATTTCATACAAAGATGAACAGCAATTTTTTAGTTTTTTAAGAAATAAGGTCATAAGCAGGATTGATATTAAGATGTCCTTCACTTTATTATTGTGATTCGAATAACACTTGAACAATAAGCATTGCCTTTAGAAAATGTCATTGGACAGAGCAAAGCACCTGGTAGCAGAGCTGCAGCAGTTGTGTCTGCTTGCAGTGTCATCGGAGTTGAGATCTACTTTGCACACAGGTCTCTGCTTTTCCCCCTGGGTCATAAGGGCCAATGCATTATGGAGTGACATTCATATCCCATCTATAACCTGCAGCACCCTGCCATAGGGCTCTGACATTTCACTTCATTAAGTCCTCACTTCATTTGATGTTCTAGACTGGGAAACTGGGCCGGTCGAGGACAACGCTCAACGATGAATTAAACATGGAAGGTTTAAATATAGACTTCCTGGGACAAAGGAGGCAGAATAGTTTCTCCGTCTCTAACCACATCCTCTGACATCATGGCCTGACTGACAGCTGATGGGGACACATTTGAAAAGGTATTTTCTTCTCTTATTGGCAACAAATCTGATTAAAAGACAAAATCCGTTAATAAATTGCTGCATCTAATGTTTTGTAATGTGTATACCGTACCTGCAGTTTCAGGTGCTGTATCTCCATTATATCCCCGAACCACACTAGCTTCAGCTGACGTGTTCCTTCATTGTCACAAGCATACATTGCAGTTTATTTTTGACCCAATCCCACACATGCTGCTGTATATATCCCTGCTCTGATAATAATAGTTCACAACAAATGCACTTTACCTAGTAACTATTGGGTTAACTGTTGTACTGGACTGAAAAACAAGGCTTATTTTTTTGGCTACTGCCGTCAATCCACCCCATCTGCCTTTGGGGAATTTTAAAAGAGTCTTAAACTACCTGGCAGATTTTATTCTACTTTATTCTTCTTTTTAAAAATCTTTTTCCATTTATGTTTCAATCAATGTTCTTAACTGTTTGCGAAGCACCTTGGTCTGTGTTTGGAGGTTTTTAATGGTTTTATGTGAAGCACTTGAATGGCCTTGTTGTTGAAATGTGCTATACAAATAAAGCTGATTTGCCTCCTATAATGAAATGAATGGGAAACTCCTCCGTTGATTAACACAATGAATAACGTGGCTTGTACAGGCCAAATAACTAATCAGTAGAAAACATGGGCACGCTACATTTCCATCCCTTTCCAGCATTTTCTTTGCCATCCCTGCAACAAATGATGTGGCGGACATAAAGCTGAACATAACAGGAAGCCACGGGGAAGGACTCACGTCTCTTTTCCGTAGGGTTCTCTCATGTTCAAAAAAACTGTATTTTCCTCAGTTTGAGTGAAAAAGTGGTATGAGTCACTATTTACTGCACAGCTCGTCTAAGGGAGCCTTTAATCGCCTCTCAGACACTTAAGTAAATAAAATGCAGTGCTTTCTACAGGATACAGTGGAAACCAATTAAAGAGAGTATGTGAAGCGTGCCAGTGCCACCTGTCCATCTCCAGGAAGTGGTTGTTGGATTCTTTGGCTACAATTTAGGTAGAAAAATACCACCTCCAGTTGTCCACTCTGCAGACTCAGACTTTTCCCCCAATGCACTAAAATAGCTAAGTAGCTCCAGAGCCATGTGCAGGAAGGATAAAGGAGATCACACACAGTGCATAGAGCTTTTCTCATTTGTTGGACAGCTCAGAGACAATTATTTTTGAACTCAAGAAGGACGACTGGGTATTGTAATAATAACAAAAAAAATAAAGAATGTTGACATGATGTAAACAAGAATCACAGTAGAAACAGATGGCTCTGGGATCAACTTAATCTGCGTTTGTCTTTTGAAACATGCCTGAGGCGCTGTGCCTTCAACTAACCAGGTTCATCAAATTCTTCGGACTAAGATTATTCCTTGTGGACTCGTATTTCTTTTTAGATGATTTTAAGCTGTGGAAGACACCTATTAAACCTCACAGGTTTCCAGGGTGGCAGACTCATGGACTACTCTCTCATTGTTTGTGTTGCTACTGGTATAATTATGTTTTTTTATGTTTTATTTTTATAACAATTTCCTAGATTACACCATTCCAGTGTCAAACCGTTCGGAAAGGAAAAGGAGTAAAGCTTAGATACGTGTCCTAAAGAAATGCATATACTGTGGCTGACTATGACTGAAATATCGGGAGTGTCTAAATCCGGCAGCTAGACAGGATAACATCACACCGTTGAATTTGTCCACGTGGAGACTCTATTTAGTTGAATATTTTTTATTGTGATTTACACTGTCTGCACTGGGTTTGCTTTAGGTTTTGTCAAGGTATTTATTTTAGCGACAAACCTCCAGAGAGAGGCCTGCCTCACGGACGCAAATTCCTTATAATGGTAGCTCCTGTCATTGGTGTATGAATGGGTGAGGTTGGGAGAATGATTACGTGTATTGTTAAACAGCTTTGTCTCAAGAATAGAAGAGGGAAATACAAGCACAGCCCACCCTCTAGATTTTATTTCCGATGGCAGGCAATCAACCTAGTAGGCCCCCCTGGTATACATCATCACAAGGTTATGATTTACCTTTGCCAAATACTGAATCTGTACAAAAGGAAATAGCTGCTAACATTAGCTGCTCTCCTTCTGATGATTTCCACACAGATATGTTGTTCACAATACGAAACGATCAAATACAGGTGGTTAGAAAGCATTAATGCTCATGGTCCTTTAGAAAAAATTACTGAATATTGTCTGATAGTTAAACTTGACAGCTAAACGTAATGTTAGAACTGAATTGACAGTGGAATCCGCCACACTGCCCTGCAGCCAGCGTATCTTGGTTCAAATTGAAAATATTTTGTGTGAGTCGTTACCTAAGTGTAGTGTTGAATGTCATTATGCTGAAACGTTTTTCCGTAGTCATTTAGCACAAATCGTTCTTCCATTATGGGATGTAACTGCATTTGGAGAGTTCCAGAAAGGTGACCCAGTGATAAAAGACCTTGAAGGTAATGGAAATGTCCCTGATGGAACCACAGGGAAAAGTCCTGGTTGGAAGCAGAACTGCTGACTCCACTGAACAATGTGGCCACCAGGTGCAGGCCTGCTTCCCTGAGGTGGAACACTTTTGTTAAGAGAAGAGTGTGTCATGTTCATCTGCTTTTGTTGCTGATTATGTTATAGAGAATGATGACGAGGAGAACAATGTGATCAGGAGGAAAAGCAAAGCGAAAGGAGAGCAGGTTTTGGGAATAAAATGTATGTTGCAGACATTGCAGTATGGGGAATCTGTCTCTCGCACGGTGGTGTGGTGGTTAGCACTGTTCTGGGTTTGACTCTGCCTAGTGGCCTTTCTGTGTAGAGTCTGCATGTACTCCCCGTGTCTGCGTGGGTTCTTTGCGAGTACTCCGGCTTCCTCCCACAGCCCAAAGACATGCGCTGGGGATTGGGTTGATTGGTAACTCTATATTGCCCGTAGGTGTGTGGATGTGAGTGTGAATGGTTGTTTGTCTCTTCGTCAGCGCTACGATTGGCTGGCGACCGATCCAGGGTGTACCCTGTCTCTTGCTTGAAGTGAGCTGGGATTGACTCCGGCCCCCCCGCGACCCTGTATGAGGGATAAGCGGTTTGAAGATGGATGGAGAATTATTTTCATATTTCATGGGCCTACATTCCCTGCAGCAGTAGTGTGACCGTTGCTTAATGGAAAATGATTCCCACACTGCATTTCCATCTTAGCTTGCATGTCCAGTGGTGTCACAAATGTGGTGGGAGTGCGCAGAAGAGAAGGCCCAGAGAAGGCCGCCGGTGGTCCACCTTCTTTCCACACACCCAGAAATGAAGAAATGAAAGATGAAATAGTGTATTAGCACTGATAGACAAGGCTAATGAAACACTACATGCGAACAAACACCTAGGCAAGAGTGCCATTGCGTTTTAGCCCGTTTTCTTTTCCCACTGCACTTTGCCGTCACTGAAGCGGCACTGAACTATGTTAATACTTGGAATGTCAAACCCACGTGGTGCACACAAACACATGTGATTCTGAATAAATAAATAAGGCTCAAAAGTGAATTAAACCTCTTTATTGGTGACGTCTGAAAGAATCACGTTGGCGAGGAGGTGTGACCCTCATCCATCTCACCCATTCTAATCTAATCATAGAATGTTCTCTGGGTGGAGAAAAAAAAAATAGATTCAGAGGATACAGGTTGTGCTCTGATGTTAGAGATTTGTCTGCTCAGCGGGCAAAGGGTGGCCGGTTATTTGACATCCAATGCTGAGCCACTGTCTGTGATCTCTGCTGATACCCACAACATGTGTAAAAACTCATGAGTGGCATTGTTCGGTGACGCTGAACGACCCACTTTTACGAATCTATCGTATAACAGAAGTGCAGCAGCTGCAAGGAATTCATGCCTCGTCTGCCTCGCGGGGCAGGCTCCTCTCTGAGGTCCGGCGTAAAAATTAATCTGAATAAATTTTTCAATTTTAATCTATTTTATATTTTTTCTAAAAATAAATCTAGAAAAAAACCCAGTGGAGTCAAAGTGTGAATCACATATATAATATTAAATCAAATAATGACCTAAAGTTTACTAGCCAGTAAGCTGAAATCCCCTGGAGGTCTGGTGATGTCCTACGTTGTCCATCAATACATTCACATTAGGAATTGGCTGCGTCTTTGCTTGGACCGCCTCGATGCCTCTGCTAACCGCACCCCCTAACTGATTTCCTACTTACAGCCGTGATTACCTTTATATGGAGTTTTAGCAGTGAGCTTCCTCGGCTGTATGTTTTAAGAATCTGTTTTCTTTACATAAGTACAGGACAGCTATCCAGAGCCGCTGGTGGAGATCACCTTTCTGTTTACCTTGGTTAGAGACTATAACAAACAGATGTGATCAAACAAAGTATTCCTCAAGGAGAAGTCTTGTTTTCGTGTACCGTTCACATTTATATTCAGCTATGCCGTCAAAAATCTAAGACAAAGCTACGCTTTCTGTATTTGCACACAGCAAAATCTGGCAGCAATGACATTTCTGTCTCCAACTCTCACTCATGTTTCACCTGTTGTGTGCTGGTAACGAAATTTCACAACAAAACGGTCTACTTAGGTGAGATATACACTTAAAAACAGACCGGATCAAGCACAAGGGCAAGACCAATGTGTCATTTACAGTACATCGACTTTAAGGAGTTGCCATGACAAGTTGCATTGCAGCTCCTGAAGTATCTGGAGTCTGAAAGGCTCCTCGCTTAAGCTCGACTAATTACACATTTGTGTTCCCATTAATAAATCCTCAAAGACTCATGTTGTCGAAAACGTTTTTGATTAAAAGTTAGAGCTCTTGATCGTGGAAACAGCAGACAACAACAACATTTTCACAATTATATATTTGAACAGCATGCTCGTTTAACACACGCGTGCTTTGAAATATTTTGGGGTCAATAATTCATCCCTCATACTAATATGTATTCTAGAGCCAGCCAGTGATTGCTTCCAACATGGTAGTGACTCAACCCGGAGAACACATTACACTTCGAAACAGGGGTATTCATTAAAATTCCAAAAGGTCAAGATTGAGAAAAAAATCCTCTTGGGAAAAGGTCCGGAACATTACAATAAGAAACAATAATACAATAATATGTGACGTCATGTATCTTCCAGTAGCCTAGTAGTAGTATCAACGTTTCTGTGTATTCAAATCAAAGAAAATAAACATTTTATATCTTCACTAATATTCTCAAATTAAGCTAAATAAAAATAATACACGGAAATACATTAAAAATGTTTCTCTCTAATTTCAATTAAAATTAGGGCATCAAAAAATAAAATACACAAGAAAGAACTTGTGGAATCCATTTAACATCATAATAGTCGGTCAACTCTGTAGTAAACAATCTCATTACACCTCAACAATTGTACAACATCAATATCTGCTCTTTCTTTCCTTCTTTTTGTCTTGTTAAGTAAGAGAAGTGAGCTGTGGCTTGTCCTGCCAGGGTTTCAAATCTGGGCTACAATGGTACCTGTCTCATGTGATGGTGGTCTTTGGATATTCTGGAAAGGTATTTGATTGGTCTGGTAGTAGCGTGTTCATTTAACAATTCCTACAGTTTCTGAACACATGAGACAGAGAGGATATTCCAGTATAGAATGTTACAGTGTAGAATGTTACAGTGTAGAATGTTTTTTTTAATATTACAGAATAGAATGTTATAGTATGTTGAGAGAGGCCGGTCTGTGGCTGCAGCCAAATCTGCACCACTCAGTTACGTCAATAGTACACATCTTCCAGCAAAACAACAGATGAGATGATACATATTACAGCACATATTACAGTACAATAATTATTGTGTTTTAAGATCCAAAGATTGCCTCAGAGAGGAGGAAGGGGCAGAAGCTTTTCAGATGTGCAGGAAAACTAATTATTTCTGATTCATTCTTGTTACATACGTTTGCTTTAGTACATTCAATTAATTAAAAATCTGTTATTCTATAATGAAGTAATGCGAATTAATTCAAACTTTCAATAAAATATGTAATGCTGCCTTTTCTATGTCAGTGTGTTATGAGTGACATGTTTTCTAAGAATCTGTTGCCAGTGATCGGTGGAACGAGTTTATTTTGAGACATGTACGAAGGGTTTTGTTGGTTGGAATGAAGAGTTTTGAAAGTGTGGTTTCAGTATTAAACAACGCTTGTTAACAATTGAAAAAAACTGTGAGCAGAGCCACAATGTCCCCTCCCTCGTCAAATGTGCATGTGTGCCCACTTACTGGACCTCATCAATGGCTATTGTACTTAGTGTTTGTTGTTTATTCATTGTTGTCTATTGTATTCATGTCACGCAGCTCGGAATGTGTGAACGATGTGCCTTTGAGTCTTTCATCCTAAGGGTTTATTTATTCCACCGGTATTGAGTACAACAATTATGAAGATTATGAATTGTATTTAATAAGAATTGTTTTTCTATAATATAATAATATATAATAATGAATGAGGTTAAATGAAATCGTTAGAAGTAGAAATTAAAAAAAATATAGTTTACCCGTTGTACATTGTTTAATCTGTCTAATTGCGCTGATGAATTTCCGGTTGTACTATAGTACAGCATATACACTACAAAGGAATTCATCTTTTTTGTGTGCAAGCAGTAAGCGACAGATGCAGTTTTAATTAATCCCTTCAGCAGTATGAGGCTGGTGCGACGTCCTTACACACTAGCACATGCGACCCCATTTTTACATTCATCCCCAGCATAACCAAGCACGCGTGTTCTAGATCTAACAAGTTGGCTTTGAGCTTGACCAGCTGTGACATTGTACGGACTGCCGATACAGCGTTCAAGCATTACATTATGCAACCTTCTCTAAATAATTCAGTGTGTCCTATGCATATTGCATTGTGCCCCGAGTTCCCCCTTGTCCTCAGACTCTGCTCTCCATTGGCTGTGAATCGTTATCTGCCAATGGAAGGGCTCTCAACTCAGCTAAAATTCCCTTGTCCTTCTTTTTCAAACCGTGCCCAACTTCCTCCCTCGAGTGTAGCAAAGACTGCGAAAAAGGGTCTGGGCAAAGAGTATGCACGCAATCTATAGCATAGTGTGTTCAATTAGAACACGTGGTTGAATTGCAGCTGTTCGTGTTTACGTCGATGTTGTTTATGACTTTCCAGCTCAAAGTAGACAAAGCAGGAAGTTCAGATCATTTAGGTTTCTGTGAAATTGGTGCTAAACCAGCCTGTTAATAAAGTTTTACCTTTTGTGTGCAGAGATGGCAAACATTTTTTTTTAAATACAGTAAAAATGTTCCTGTAGCCGAGATAAAGCTTATCTCAGCGGGGTTCTCTTTATGGACACATGGGTCGGGGTAGCAACACACTTTATTTGCAGTTTTATTTTCCGCTGCTTGCTTGCTCGTTTGTTCGTTTGTTCGTTCGTTCATTCCGCTCCTCGGCCTCGCCCCTGAGCGTCTGCTCCACGGTTCCCTGAACCACTCCACCGCTTTGCCCTCTGCAGCTGAGCTGACCACACCCCGCCACCACAGCTCCTAAGTATAAGAGCAAGTCGTCAAAAGATACTGATTGAAGTAGAACATTTTATTAAATAAAACATGTTTGGTAAAAAACACTTCCTCAATACATTTTGACTTTATAACTTTCACAAGGAAACAATCCTTTGCTGCAACTCCTTAAGCCCATAAATCCAGATTCATCAATAGTATTTAAATAGCAGAGGTGGGACAAAGTCATTGTTATGCAAGTCACAAGTAAGTCTCAAGTCGTTGCCCTCGAGTCCCGAGTCAAGTCGAGTCAAAGATGAGGCAAGTCCCAAGTCGAGTCCAAAGTCTTACCATTTTAGTTTCGAGTCATTTCAAGTCCTCTTACCACAGAAATAAAATGTATACAAATCATGTATGTCTGTAAGATTTGTATGTGTTTAAACCTCTTTTTATACAATTACATTAACCAAACACAGTCTAAAACAGAAAATGTAATTGTCACAAAAAATGTTTGTATTTCAACAGCATATTGCACTAGAACAATGCACAGCAGCTTCCGTCCTTTATTGTATTGACCTCATATTACAAAACAGAAATAGACATGTGTCCTTTTAGTCTAAACTTTTTTAAACATGTCATCAATAAAATCCTGACTTAGCTGTACTGCTGGTGGGGTCCCAACATCCCTTTTCTGAGTCTTATGGTATGCAACAAACAGCCCTTCTCCTTCCATGTCCTCTAGTTCATCTTCAGCAGGCACCGGCACAGGCACAGGTTGCTCAGTCTCTGCAGCATCTTGCAGGATCAATTAAAAAAAAAAACGCGTCACAACAGCAGAAACAAAATAGCCCTTATTACCATTACTGATGTGGATGATACTGTGCTAGACTGAACATTATTATTGTTGTGAAAGTCAGTTTAATATCACATTAGATCCTAGATCAGATTAAGATCAAAATTATTTTAGGTTGCATTTAAGTTGCATTGCAAGTCAATAATATTTACCTTTAACTCGTTGTTACACCTCTGCCTTGATGTCACGGTTGACCAGCACATGGGGCTCAATCCACAGCAGACAAAAGGCTGGATCCAAGGCAGCTGTTTTCAGGTAGACTGTGTCTGAAAAGGGGGCAGTGATCCCTTCTTCAGACTGGGCCATTTTCACATTAATGAAGATCCCAAGAAATCTTTTTTCAGGGATGCCGGCTAAATAACTAAAGTAAACCAAATCAAACCAAAAATAAGCTACAATATTCCCATTAGTTACTGGACAATAATAATCTATTGCATCTCTGAACATTAGTACTATAATCATTATTATTTTATTATATACTGTATATATCCCAGAGGTGCGCTGCCTCACAGAACCATAGACCCCGTAGCTCTCTATATCCATGCGCTGCCTGCTGTTTGGGCATGATATGAAAAGGGATGGCTAATGGTGTATCTGTGGAAATGCACTTATTGTAAGTCGCTTTGGATAAAAGCGTCAGCTAAATGACATGTAATGTAATGTAATACTGTGACTGTGTTATGATACTTAAAAACGGACGTTGACATGATGTTGGCAGGGTTTTCCAACTGAGTGCTACATTCATGTAGCACATATAATCTGAGTTCAAAAATCCCTATTTTTGTAAGCATGAACCAGCTATCTCGTTGATAAAGTACATATGCAGCAGCTAGTAAGTTACGGTACATCCGATAAGGTGCTCAGCATTCATTCAAAATTTACCTTCCTGCTTTTGTGCAGCTTCAGGTTTCGAACAAAGTTGGACGTTGTGGCAGCTCCGTCTGTAATCTTCGACCCGCATGTTTTGCAAATTGCAACTCGTTTTTTGTTGACTACCTCGTCTTTTTTTTTAAGCCAAACGAAACTATGTTCGGTATCATTTTGCCAACTGGCGCGTTGTTGCGTTTCATTGGTTGTCTTGCAATGTGCCTGTTTAGATGCTGTCGAATCGAAACAACGTGGGACTGCAGTGATTGGATGTCGTGCGGGCAGCGCTCTCTGCATACAGGTGGTGCACATTTTTTTGACAGATGCAGATAAACTGAGAATGGCGCGGCCATGTGAAAATGTTTTTTCCCAGTTTTCATGGGAAGTAGCCAGTCTTCTCGAGTCAAAAGGCGCAAGTCCAAGTGAAGTCACGAGTCATCGATGTTAAAGTCCAAGTCCAGTTGCAAGTCTTTGTACATTTTGTCGAGTCATCAAATTCATGACTCGAGTGCAGATCACATGACTCAAGTCCACACCTCTGATAAATAGTGCCAATAATATTAGTATAGCTAAATTGTTATCAGCAACCCTGCAGAAATACTGGGTTCAAACTGAAAGAATAGAGTTTGCTGATTTTGAATAAAATCCAGATAAATAACCTTTCCAAACAAAAAAACACATCATACTTCTCAGCCCTTTTCACCCATCAAAAGCCTGGTCCAACTGCAAATGCCCCTGATGACATTGATCCAAGTCCTGGCAAAGAAAGCTGAGATAAACACATTGCATCCCTTTTACATGGCCTAAACATGATTATTGACAACCAAACACTGGCCGCATAGTTGATTGTGGATTATCTCATTTAAAAAAAAAAGAGTGTCTGGAGCTGGATTTTTAGAACTCAGAGATCTCAAAGGTTTATAAGAAAAATGACAATATGTGAGTATATATCTTGGAAGTGTAACATGATTCATTACCCAAGCCTTAGTTATATTTTAAATTATCATGTGTATGTCTGTTTGCCAATAAGAATAAATACTCATCTCCCAAAGACACGTTGGATCTACGTATCTCTGTGAAATGGCATCTTCACAGATGAAAATCACCAAATGAAAGTACAAGACCTGGCTGGCTGACAGAGAGCTCACAGACCGCCTCAGACTGGTTGTCTTCTTCTGTATTGTTAACTCATAGTTTTCCTTTTTATGTTCCACTTTAGTATGTATTTTGTGTATCTCTGGTCACATCAATTTGAAAGATGTACCCAAAATGGTGGTCTCAAGTTGTAAGTACAGTATGTACTAGTGGGATAGTCTCTTTCATTCAGCTTTAAGAAATCTTACATGAGTATTTACCTGGTGAAAATGACAAATGAAAGCCTCAGTGGTAGCGTTAGTGTGTTGTGTATAGCAGCCATTTCTCCACAGAAGTGAGTTAGACACGGCAGGAGAAAAAGCCAAGGCATTTCATTATTCATCAGGTTGCAGACGTAGAACATTACTTATACATTAGAGTCTTAGTTTGTTCTTCTTCAGCTACAAACATTTCATTATTTAAGAAGAAAAGTGCAATGCAGTGTGGAGACCTGCGGTGAGGTTTTAAGGCAGTGGTTCTCAACTGGCCAGCTGCAGGTTAGGGTTAACGTCTCTCGGTTATGTATGTAACCTTTGTTCCCTGAAGGGAACGAGACGCTGCGTAAAAACGCTGTGGGAACGCCACTGCGTGACCGTGTCATGAAGCACTAACCAATCTAACCAATGGCGAGCTGGTACGTCATAGGCGGGCGATGCCGGGACCAGGGCGCTATAAAGTGACCCGAAGGGCAGGACTATTCATCTTTGAAAGGCCGAATCAAATGCCGGGGGCCGGCCGGGAGTATGGCAGAAAGTTTACGCAGCGTCTCGTTCCCTTCAGGGAACAAAGGTTACATACGTAACCGAGAGACATTCCCTCTCAGGGAACTCAAGCTAGGAAGCGGGATGCCAGTCTAGTGGGGCATGGGTTGCCGACAGGGCCACATATACTTTGATGGTGGACGGGGGATAAACCTTTTATAGCGCCCTGGTCCAGTGTCGCCCGCCTATGACGTACCAGGTCGCCATTGGTTAGATTTCACACGTGCTTCATGACGCGGTCACGCAGAGGCGTTCCCACAGCGTTTTTACGCAGCTCGAGTTCCCTGAGAGGGAACAACTGTGTTAAAGATCACTGGAAAGAGTTCTTTGTTATCAGTTCTAAATATTCTTTTCATAGGCAGGCCCGGATTTGAGGTTTTTTATCAAACTAAAATCTCGAAAAACTGCAATAATGTTTGACCTTAGTATTACTGTCTGTATTTATGATTGTAAGATGTTTGTCGTTCAATGTCCAGGTATTAGCGTGATGCCTGAGACGATCGTTTTTGCTTTTGTTTAATTGTATTACTTGTTCAGTATTTAGTTTTTTTATGTGAAAGTAAAAATGATTTTTTCTCTGCCGCATATGGTAAGAGGAGAAACTTTGTGGAAGCAGGGGAAGCTTTTTCCTCTGGGTGCAGCGTGCAATCCAAATGCAGCACTGGCAGCTGTTGGATTAACCAGAGGTGTTCAGTAAAGACAGCTGTGCTTACTTGTAAAGCTATTCTTTGTTATATGAGCCGCAGTTGCATAACTCAAAAGATCCAGAGATGACCCTTGTTCTGACTCTTTCATACAAATGTTTTTTTTTTGTTCCCTTTTTTTCTATTCACAGACTCTAAAGTCATCTACAGAAACAGTGACGGCCATGTCATCAAGTTCGATATCCTTAAAAACGAAACAGAGATTGTCCTGACAAACACAACATTTGTAAGTAGATAAGTTTATCATACTGTATATTAAATGACAGGTTTGCATTATAATATAAATCATATGATGATGATGATTGAAATGGCATACATTAAAGCTTGATCTTTCTTTATTTCTAGATAAATTTCAACGTGGCCAAATATTCTGTGTCACCTGATCTCAAATATGTGCTCTTCGCTTATGATGTTAAACAGGTATGTTTCTTCGTCACCTCTCTCATTTTGAGACTCTCCACTCACTCTTGCTACACAGATTACATGCTATACAGTACGTTTTTTTCATGTAGTTTCTTTCTCATTTCGGGTCTCTGAATAGCATCATTATTGTGATGAACAAGGTAGGAGAAACAAAGCAGAATTACAGCTTATGAGACAGAAAGTAGGCGGGTACCTCTCCTTCCAACTTTATGAAAATACAGTTTCTTTCCATGAACTCAGTCTTTAATGTAGTCTAAAGGGATTCTTACATGTCACAAAAACTTCGATCTGATGGATAAAAAGGGTCACCATGATATAATTTGTCTATTTGTGTACAATACCAACTTCCCTTGCAGTTCTTTCATTTTTGCTGACAAATTAACATTTAAATCATAAATGTCAATCTCATAGTGGCACAAGAGAGAAAGTTTGGGGACAACCAAGTCTTCTGTATTAATTGTCATGTAACCATGTTAAGCCAATGCACCCAGTAGATGTTACAGAATACCCAACATTTACCTACTCCTTCTTGGCAACACAAATGTCTGAACAGAAATGAACGGAAAACCATCCAGTAGATAAAACGGACCAGCATTGCCATCTCTGGAGCGATGCCTCAAAACCTTTACTGACCCCTTCCAGGACTCCGTGCAGTTTTTCTACAGAGCTAACACGTCTGTAGACGAAGCAGTCAAGCCTGGCTTATCAGAACCGGTTGCATCCAAGGCTGCGATCTTTCCCCTCTGCTCTTTTCCCTGTACATCAACAGCTGCGCCTGCAGTCAGAAGTCCTTCAAACCACTGAAGTATGCAGATGACACCACCCTCAATGGACTCATCTCTGATAGACCAATTGGTATCGTGGTGCAGTCAAAACAACCAAAAACTCTGAAGACCGTGGTGATGGTTGTGGATTTCCGAAAGAACGCATACCCTGTATGATTCGTCCGTCGCGGCTGTGGAGTTCATCTGTTTCCTGGGCTCCATCATATCCCAAGACCTGTGAAGTTGAACATCAGCTCCATTACCAAGAAGGCTCAGCAGAGGGTGTTCTTCCTCAGGCAGCTGAAGAAATTTAACCTGCCAAAGACAAATATGGTTAAGTTCTAAACGTCCATCATTGAGTCATCCTCTGCTCCTCCATCCCCGTGTGGTACACTGCAGCCACAGCCAAGGACAAGGGCAGGCTGCAGCGTGTCATCCGCTATGCAGAGAGGGTAATCAGCTGAAATCTGCCGTGCCTCCAAGACATCTAAGACCCTGAAGCGAGCTAGAAAGATTGTGGCCGACTCCTCTCAACCCAGACAAAACCTGTTTGTTCCCCAGGAGGCTGAGGTCCATCAAGACCTCTCACACAACAGTTTTTTCCTGTCAGCAGTTGGCCTCATGAACCAGCCCACATCGACCTAATACTCCATCCATATTCGTTATTCTTATATTGCACAAATTCATCTATTTAAATATGTGTGACAATAAATGGCTTCTGATTCCGATTGTGATACTGATAGTTATGCTGTGGAGTCAAACTGCATTAAATATTTACTTATTTTAATAAATATATACCAGGGATGGAGCCAGAATAAAATGGAAAAAAAATCCTTTAATTTAATTTAAATGGAAGGGTAATTACCATGCTTTCAACATTGATTGGCCTATCCAAATGAATAGTTAAATAACTTACTACGTTGATTTGTTTTCTATCTCTGTGTGTTCTCGACATGGGATCTTCAACCTGATTACAATTCATCGACATCCGCCCACTCTACTCAGCTGCCTTGCATCATTTCATTACGCCATTGCATATAAACCTTGGTCTTTCATCCACTATGCCAGATTGTTATTAAACCTTCAGTGGTGCACACCTTATTCTTTCCCTGTCAGTACAATTTCATTGTGAGTATATTTTGACTATATTGCAACAATTTACCTGTCCTGCCTCTCTGTACCTACAGCTCTGGGTTATTCTCCCCCTTCTGCCCGTCTTGCTCCGTCTGACCTGGTCCTCCACCGTCTCACCCTTGTCCTTGGCTCCCACTCTACTCAGTATAAATTCCCCCTTGTTGCTTTATGGCTTTCAAATCCCTAGTCTACCTCACTCCCTGGTATGTGTTTTTCATTTAGGTCCGCACACCATAATCGAACACCATATTCGTCTGGAGATTCAAACTCCTTCTGTAGGGCCCTTGCCTCACAAGGCGCTCTAGTGGGACATCACGAGAAACTGCTCTGGGACATGGTTTAGTTTTACCGGTCTCTTACATGAACGTGGGATATATTGGACACCAAATCAACCAGGTCTCCACGCAACTCTCTTCTCCAACAGAGAAGCCCATGCAGAGTGGAAAATGGGGAGGTTATCGTGAAGCAGTGGGAATTCTGGTGAGCAAAACCATTCAATCCTTGCAGACCGCTTGGGGCTACACTCATAGTCCCTTCCCTCCAGTGCCTTAGTGTATTCCGGAGCGGGTGAGATCTTCATCCAGTCTAACATGTTTTTCCTAGTGGGAATCCCTTTCCAACCGCTCAGCTCTGTGCCTATCCTTTAAATGGCTCCAGACTCAAATCACCCATGTCATGGAACTACTGCATCTGGTGCTATCCAGTAATAACCATGAATACATTAAATTCCCCTGTATCCCCTCCTCGGATCCCAGTGGTCCTTAGATATAGCTCTTGATTGGTCTGCAAATAAGGTGCCGAGTTGGAGCTCTCTTTGTCACACATACTGCCTGATCACCCAAGAAACAACAAAGGGGAAGATGTACTGCATTGTGTGAGAGCCGAAGACAAGGGGGAGACGCTTGAGGACCAGGTGAGGCGGAGCAGGACAGGGCGAGGGAGACAGGACAGGTAAATTGTTGCAAAAAAGTAATCATACAGGCCATGATTATTCATGGTGTGCTCCACTGAGAGCATCTATCTGGCAGAGTGGTTGAAAGACCGGGTTAAATATGTGTGATGAAATGATTGAAGGCAGCTGGGTAGACTTGAAAGAATTGCAATTAGGTTGAAGTTCCCATGCCGAAACACATACACCAAGAAAACACAGCAGGAACGGCCAGGCAAAGACACTGTCTGAATCTATAGCTGTATTGTTTGTTTCTGGCGTATAAATTAGAAGCAATGTCTTGGGGTTCAGTGGCTTCATACCCACTGGTATCTTGGAATGATGTACTGTAAACAGTTAATTCTACTACATACATATACATACGAATGGGATGATTAGTGCTCAATAATGTTCACACACAAGATGGAACTATATAAGACGAAAGTAACGTGTGCAACTACGGTTCTATGAATCCTGGATTACTGTCAAAAGCAGGGTTTTACATCGGATATCTCGTGTAAGGACAGGTTGAGTATATTCTAACATTGAAATCACTTGCAACCTTGATGATCAGTCCTATGGAATATTGACAATAGTTCACAGGATTCTGAGTAACGTAGAACCATGGCGATCGTTGACTACCGGGACCCTTCCCTGAACCACTCTCCCTGCAGCTGAGCTAACCACACCCCACCACCACAGTCTCCTTAGGGGAAACTGAGACACACACTGTTGGCTCAACGGCTGGCATACAGGCTCGGCAAGATTTGGAAGTGGAAGTGGAAGCAAGCCAAAAGACGGCACAAGCAGGGGGAGGTTCAGGCATCCGTACATTCAACTGCAGGTTGGCCAGTTCCATCCGAATGAAAGACTCCATGAAGGTTTTGATGGCCTCCTCTGTAGAGCTCTGAGCTGAGCAATGGGTGCCAAGCCTGGAAGCATAAGAAGGTGGGATGAGTTGGATGGGGGTAGGTTGCCGTCAACAGGTGTTGCTAGTCTAGCTTACTAGACGATTGGAATTCAGTGTATGAGATGAAAATGGACTGACCTCAGGATGACACTAGAATTTATAGATCATGGAGGTCACATTTGAGTTTTGTTAGCAAAAATATTTATTGTAAAGACACAACAGAGACACACATTGTCCCATTATTTAAGTTATCCAAGAGTTGCCAGATTTGGAAAATTGTATTTATGAGTTCATTATTTTACTTATAAATCTAAATTACTCGCTGCTGCTTGAATCACCTCTGACAAAATCAATCGCACAACTAAAACACTGTTACACTGTTGTGTGAAACAACTTAGATATAGAAAACCCATTTATTTCCATGTCTCTTTTTTTGTTGATTTGTAACACGCTATAAACAAGCCTAGCCTGACAATCTCAGCAAGAGAAGACCGGTTTTTGACCTTGCTAGTTACCAACCGAGAAGCAGTCAGCTCACATGCTTATGTTAGCTCAACAGATGGGCCAGTATTTAAGTTTATTATGCTAATGTATAATGAAACACAAAAACTCATCATGGGGCTTTTGGTTTCATTTGCTGTTTCATTCACTTGTTTCCATTATTTTATTATGGCCTTGCTGTAATAATTTGCATGCCAATTGTTTGCTCTGTCAAAGCCCTGACACCTGGATTGATTCCCAAAGGCATTTAAAACCTTCACTGTTTTTCCTGTAGGTTTCTGTGATTATCTTTTTGCCCACCTGGCAGCAACACTGACCTCGACACCTGTGTGATGATAATAACAGCAGTTCTTCTAAAAAAAATAATTGCTTTTGTAATAGGTTCATCTTTTGTGCACTGAATGCAATAAAACATTAATTTTAGCACTTAGAGGTAGAGATGTTACACCATATTGTTGATTTTTAATTCTTTTTCCCATGGTTTCTTACAATTAAGCAGAATCAGTCAATCAGCAGAAATAGTAGCATTGCCTTGTTCTTTACCTCTTTTAAAGACATTGCATGCCCAATGACATTTCAATGCACATCAAATTTAAGAGTAATGCTGAAGGAATAAAGCAAATCTTTTAATATTGTCAATATTAAGACATCTCATACCATACCCATTCAAACTTTTTGACTATATCCGATATGTCTCTCTGTCAGTGCCTAACAAAGACTCGTTTCTTTAAAAAATATATTATTTGTTAGAAAATATTGTCAAGCCAGTTTCTAGAAAGTTTTACTGAAACGGGAGTAAGAACTGCATTTATTTGGGATTATTTACAGAGCTTTACTAACAGTATGAAAGGCGTAGATCGTTAATGGTAGAGTGTCAATTTATTTCACGAGCACCAGTATTTCTTTTGTGTTGTTCCAAAAGAGGTGAGAATTTATGCGAAGGCCTAAAGGAAAAGCATCTAAGAATTTTTTGAATTTGTATGATGTCATCACCGTAAATGAAGTGCAAGCCAGCACTTTTCTGACAAGAAAAGCACATGTGCACAAGAGTATATGTACAGTGAGAAATTCAATATGGACATATTGCCATAGAAACTGAACTCACAAGGCGCATAGCAAACCATTCCCAATTCCCATTGGTGTTTCTCCAGAGATGAGCCTTGCAGATGTTGTTGATATATCATATAGCATGTCGGAATGCAGTTGGTGTTTTCCACAAGAGCAAAGACTGCAAGGTTGTGTTCATACCAAAAACATCTAGAAGAAACTCATTGTTCTAATCCTTGCTCTCAATGGGCCAGCCTATTAGATGCATGGATGGTGCTGGCACCCATCATTGCCCACGATTAGCCAATCTGCTTTTTTCCACTTGCGTTTTCAACGTATGACATCCGTTTTTGCACAAAACTGACAACTTTCCTATTCTTATCCATACATAATTATGTACATCAGCACCTGCATGCCTGACATCCCTGAAAAGTCATGTGATATTTGTTACAAACATTCTTAGGATATCATTCTCAAAACGATGCTGAAATTAATTTCCCTTTCCAACCCCCGTTTTAAAAGAAAGTAAATTGGTGCGGATGTAGCCAGTATTAATAATAATTGTAATATATTTTCTCTATTTATAGAATCTTAACAAAATAATATAAAATGCCACAAGTCCAAACCATTACACCGCCAAAACAATGTGGAAACCCCTTGAGAATGATCCCAAGGATAACAAAATTATCAAAAGATTTTTCAAATCCGCAACCAATTCAATTCATGTGTCAACATGTTAATCAGCTCTTTTTCTAATGCTGAAAAATATTATAACTGACTGCTTTCAACTCAGCTGTTCAACATTTCTGATGGCACAGGTGAGTAGCAAGATGTTCATACTCTCTGTATAATTTATGGAGTTTCAGTAAAACTTTTGTGCATGTTTCTGACAGAATAGAAAACACTGTTTTTATTTTTTAATAGTCTTAAGCAGCAGATAAAAATTAAGTTAAGAGGTGCTTAGCGTTAATCTCTCTGGAGCAAAACAAGAGATTTAAAAAAGCCGCCTGGCTGTCAACCATTTAGTGAAAACAAGTCTCAATGCAGTGATTTCATTAGTGGCAAAATCTGTGAAGTATTTTGTTTTTTATAAAAAATATTGTGAGGTCACGGGCAGTCCTTACGGCCGGCTAGGGCGATGCAGTGCACGTAAGGTAAAAGAAACACCCTCGAGTTCCAAATGAAGGCAAAAAACCCTGTCTATTTGGTCGTAGCGCTGCACGCTCGGGGGTTCCTGTTCCCATCAAACATAACTTTCCAAAAACAACTGAAACCGCCCCGTAGGACAAAATAAGCTATTATTTCGCTTAACCAACATCACCCAGCTTAGTCCTTGTTGTTCTCTCTGTGTTCTCCAATCCACCCCTTAAATCCGGCCCTCATCAGGTGGCCTAACCACTTCCACCTGTGTATCTTGTGGTGCCTTCGGAGCCCTGTTGTTTGTCTGCGGGTGCCATTTTGAAGGGGGCGGCTGTCCCTTAAAGGGGAAGTAGCACCCATCCACTACTTGGCCCCATGTGATGCCACAATATGTATATTTAGTTCCAATATATTTCATATCTTTTCCCTGTAATAAAACAAAATTTCAATATTTTCAAAGGGCTGGTTAAGGCAACTTAAAGGAATGAGATAAAATGACAGTATCATTATGGTTTTGGCCAAATCACTGCTGATTTACACAAACCTGATACATGAATACAATTCAATCTTTAAAAATGTGTCTGTGTTCAAATTGGCCTTTGCCGATCAAGAAATGGAATGCATGCAGACTATTCTGATTTGTTTCTATTGACAAAAATGCTGTGTTTAGAAACATATCAGAAATTTCAGGGGCGACTGTGACTGTAAACTGTCCCGTGTGTAACCAAAAGTTGGAAGCATGTTTGTTTTAATTTATGTTAACAAAGGCATTGAACCTGCCCCCTAAAATTATTTATCCTTAAAAGCAATTTGTGATTATCATTGAGTTTTGGGAACATCATTAAGTTGAAGACAAGGTAGGATGCCAGACTTGGACTAAGGTCTCTGTTTTTTTACCATAACAATTGTCCGCTCCCTCAACACCTTTAGTATATGAATCCAACACGTTCTAGACTTGTTACAATTGGCAGAATTATGGGGTGGTGTTGCATTATACTACGGTGTTCTGTAGCTCTCCAAAACTGTTACTGCCTCTAATTGATGTGCCAGGGTGCTAATGAAATGACAACACAGTGTCTTATGCACCAGACCTCAATTCATGACACACCTTGTATGGAATCTGCTTTACACCACACTCATGTGTAGTGTCTAGAAACCTGCACATTGTCTTTGCCATCGTCTATTATACTCATGCACATTTTATATTTTACATGAGGTCAGCAACATCTATTTTTAAAAGCCTATTCCCACACCATTAATCATCTAAATTAACAGTTTTCATTCATTTCAAAAACATAGACTTTGAATTTTTTTGCCATATAAGTCTATTAGTGATTAGCCTTTTTTTCTAGAGTTGAAACGGTGCTTTCATCTAGGTTTGTTGTAACTCAAGGCTTTGATCTACAAATTCTACCAAGGAGTGTGCGCTCGAAATTCACCGCAAACTGTGATAAATGATGAAAGGGATAACTAAAAGGACCTGGCTCTGCTCTTAAATGGCTCATTGAGTGTCCTGCTAATCACACACACTGATTCTGGGAATGCTTTGACTTATACAATGCTCTTTCTACCAGAGCCTTTCACAAGCAACTGTAAACTAGCTGGTTTTATTGATCTGCCCAGACGTAAGTGAAGGAGTGAGGAGTGAGGGCAGAAAGCTCTTTTATCTTCAACTATCTGTTGGATTACATACCTTTATCTGACTGGAAGTGATTAAGCTTGACGAAGCTCATAATCTCTGCGATTCCGGTTTGCCACTACTGACAACAGGCTTGTGTTGTGTTTTTGACTTGCCTACATTTTTTTTGTCAGCCAAAATACAAGCATCCTTTTCAACTTTTTCATCCTTTACATGCTATCTTATGGCAGCTATGTGCTCCAGTCATATATATGCATAGTATATATGTAACTGCATTGGTGAAAGACATTTGTTACATGTACATACCTCTTCCTCTTAATATGCATACGTTCTGTTCCCCTTTCCACTGAAGATTTTTAGTAGAATAGGGAAAAATGAAAGAATATAGCTTGTTAGCTTCAAGCTATAACAGCAAAGACGTGCGTGGGTTTGACACGGAATGTTCTTTGCTGATTTAGAGTGACAGCTGCTTTTGTTTTCATGTCAAGGGCGTAACGGGAGTGTGTGATTTGCATTTGTTCTCTATTTTATAGGTTACAAGCACATTATAAGGTTTCTGCTTATTTTCTAGCTGTCAGTAGACAATTTAAAACGCCATTTCCCTGCAGCTTTGTCTTGAGTGAGATTTGAAAAATGCTGATGATCTCGTCTAAGAAATGATTCACTCTTCATTTGTATCTGAACAATTGACTTTCCAGTGTCCTACCTTGAACCCAAATTGCTGATGAATGAACAAATGGGCAAAATGGTGAATGAGAGTGGGTGGCAGACGTAGTGCCAGAAAAAGAGGATGCAGAAGCTGTCTCGGCCTCGCCCATCTGCTATAATAGAGAGAGGAAGAGACTTCCCCTCATATTATTTTATGGAGGAAGTAAAGCACCTGCGTCTCTACTTTTATTCTATTTATATATGAATGGTAACAGCGGCAGTCAGTGGTGACACCATCAATTATACATCAATATTTCTCAGGTTATTCCAACACAACTTAAACATTTCGACGTATTTTATGAAACATGACTACTAAGCAATGGTTGTCCAAAGTGTACATGTCCTTCACATATCTTGAAAAGCTCTTAGCCCGTCTACATCTACTACTATGACTACTTCAGAGTCCAGGTTGGTGCAAAGTGGACATCTGACACTTTGTATAAAAATAAAATGTTAATCAACAGGCAATAGTGCTCTAAGTACGATTCAAGAGCTCTGTAGTCTGAAACCAGCATGTCTTCCCTAGCTGGCCAACTACACTATACTATACTTCCTTGGAGTCAAAGGAAGATATGCTGTTTGAGGTCCCATTGTCAATAACTGCATTGCCAAATAAGTTGAAAGGTAACCTGTTTTCTCCCAGATTACATCTGTTTTTGAAGCATCAAAATGGGGGTAAAGACAAAAGTGAGTCAATCGGTAAGTTTGCAATGGCACTGCACATAAAAGCTACATTAGGAGCATTTTGTGCAAGGTTAAACAAGGTCTTTAGGAACTCTTTGGGTGGTTTGCCTCTTCGGGTGGCTTACATGTTGACAATTTGTCTGATGGTCCAAATGCTCATTTCTTGCACTTTTTGTCCTAATTGTGTTGATGTCGTTGCATTCTCAGATCTCAGCAGTTATTCTATTGAGTGAAGTTTTACCATAACCATATTACAAAAATGTAAAGTTGCTATAATTTTTCCATTCAGACCTGTACGAATTCATTGTTGCGAAAATGCACATTTTGTGTGAACCACATTCGGCAAATTGAAAGGTGAAATGTTGATCTGAGAGAATGAGTGAGAATGATATAGTCCCTATTTGAGAACCAGACTAATGGTTTGTATTTCAGCAAAGGGGCCCTGTTGCAATGGGAAACTAGTGCAGTGTCACAAATATAAACAAAAGTTTGAATTCCAATGCTTCATATACTGTATGTAAGCGTACCGAAAGGAATGTTGACATTGCAACCTGTGTTCTTCACAGTGTCAGCAGCACATACAGTCGAAAGCTTTGTTATTCTCTGGCCATTTGCCCCAACATATTTTCAACCTTCCTTCTGGGAGCTACTCCCACTAGGTAATTGATTTTCTCTTTGCTCATAAGTGAGCTGATGCCAAGCAGGGAGCTAGGGGCTCAGTTACACTCCTTTCCAAGACACCCTTTAAGTGTCCGTGATTTTTTTCTTTGTGTGCTTCTCAGATGTTTCATGTCATACAATGACATCTCTTGGGAAACAACGTACTGACAAGCACTCGTCTGCAGTGAGCTGTAGTGAAGGCGAAGATTGGGTTTGTTCTTAACTCGCCTTTTTAAACACAGTCCCAAAGGAGCGACAGAGGTAAAGATGAGAATAGACAAAGAAGAAGTTTCAGTTATTTAACTTCATGGGATCTGTATGAATGCGAACACTTTAATCAATGTTTGACCCCGAAGGATTGTTGTCATTCAGTTTACATCTTTTTAACCTCTTCAGTCCCACAGCCGTTTTTTTAGGCCCCTGCAAGGAAATTGCATTTGTACGATAAAAAAAAGTTCTCTCTGCAATCATAACGTCTATTTGAATAAGTGTTATAATATAGGTGTCCAGATGTGTAAACATTGTAACATTATTATTATAGTACGTTGCAGTTTAAGTCCGACTGAAGATGGCCCCCTGCACAAATGAAAAAGAATCAGGTTCGTCTAAAATAAAAAGCACTTTCAAAATGATTATCATGACAGGATAATTATAATATTATAGCTCCAAATTTTATAAAGTGAAGGACACACTTTTAGACATGCTTTAAGTACAGGCGAGATTTCCAAAATGACCATTTGGGCACATTTTGGCACCCTCTTTGACATTTAAAATGAATCACAAAGCAAACTATATATGTTACGTGTATATATTTCTAAAGGTTTTTAGTACATTTATGATACACTAGTTTCAGACTTTTATTTTTTTTATTTCCTTTTATTTTTTTCAACCTCTCTACATATTCAGATAACCAAAAAAATCAAAAGCTTAGCTCTTCGTTTAGAAATTTAGATTTTTTCAAAGTGATAGAAATCACTGCTCAGCAATAGATTGGTTGATGTTGGTCGATGTCAGTGATTGACACATTACTAGAATCGTTAGGAGCCTGTAGAATTCAACAACATATATTTAAAATGATGAACAAACGTCTGTTTGCGTTAACCTACCCTTAACCAATAATGTCATGACATCCGTTAATCTATCTGAGACTTTTAGCGATGGATGGAGAGGTCTGTGTGCATGACACCTATCATGCTAAATACATAAGCCCGCCATCTTCTCAGTGGACCGATCAAATGCAATGGATTTGTTTTCACTCCACTCGAATGTTCTTTTCCACCTAGGCATTTTTGTTTTGTTTTATTGATATCTGCGAGAAAAAGGTCATTGTGGCCGACCGAGCCCTGCACCTCATGTAATTTGGTATGGCCCTAAAGTAATTTTGAAGGCCCATTTGTGGCGCATGCAGGGTTTTATCCCATTTAAGGCAAAATATTAGGCAGTTTCAACCTCTCAAGATTTGAAAAAATATGTGTGCGCAACTTGGGAATTACTTTTTACTCCCGGTTCTCCACAACAAAAGTAATTGTATTAACGCCTGCAAATTTCTGTTGAGCACACTGAACCCCAGTGTCATCTGTGGTACATTCATCATGCGCTGTGTCTGCACAAAGTCAATATTAGTCACTTGGAGCATTGGTGAATCCTCTTCGCTCTGAACAGTAATTTATTTTCACTATGCAAGAGTCTGTAATATCGATATTCCTGCTTATTTTATTGCTATGGGCCGTTGTTAGGCGCTTAGGCTCGAATTCACATTCTCCTTGTAGTCTTGTTTTATGTTTAATGTCTTTATAACTGCCAAATGCCTCATTAACATCTCTTTGGTTATGTAATCTAGTCTTTTTTGTAAAACACAATAATATACTATTCACTGTAGGGAGTGGATAGCATTTGCACTGCAACATAAACATAAAAATGTAGTGTAGCATGCTGTAGTTACTTCTAAAACTCCTGACAAACACATTTGTTTCATTCAATTCTAAATAATCTGCCATGTCTATGTTAGCTAGGAAACAGAATTACATCACTAGAAGCAAAACTTTTCACATCACGTCTTTCAAGAAGTACTGTTACTAGATGGTAGGTGACACGGTAGGGTAGGTGACATGGTTTAGTATTGTCTTCGGACTTACTCGTGACATAAATATTGGCTTCCTGGGTGACAGTCCTCTGTTTGATTGTATTGCTTGTATTAACATTTCATGTGATGAACAACTAGCCCATTTCAGTTTTTAGATGAGCATAGCGCAGCTTTAGTGACTAAGACACCGGTCAAACACACCGGTGTTATTTTGTCAGCTATTTTCAATTTTATCTTAGTCTCTTAAACTAAAATACATGTTAGTTTTAGTCACATTTAGTCATTTTAATCCTTCTTAGTTTAAGTCTAATTTTCATCAACGAAAAATCAGAAGATTTTAGTCTAGTTTTAGTCACATTTATAGCCATATTAAACTAATTTTCTTCCCTTCTCAGGCCCAGGGACGCCCTGTGTTCTCTCTACAACTGCATAATAGTCTAGCTTGCAGTACTGAGGTTATATATTAGATATCCCTCCTGGTATTGGTCTATAGCAGGGGTGGGCAAACTTTTTGACTCGCGGGCCACAATGGGTTGTAAAATTTGACAGATGGGCCAGGAACACAAATGTTTGTGTGAGCTAATAAAAACGACATGTAAAAATTCATTACATGAAAGGATTTGGCTTTTAACAAGTAGCAAAGCATTTATTTTCATGGATATTTAACAAATTTGTGTAAAACTCCGCCGACTTCATGAGAACCAGGTACCTAAATGCAACACTTTGTTTACTCGCAATGCTTTTGACATGGCCAACGGAAACGCCATGGTCCTTCATTGTTCCCACTTTTAAATTGTTTGTCCCAACAAAAGGGACCCCTTAACGTTAATCGGTGCCATACATTCTTTTTTGGGTTGGATCATAAACCAGCCATTCTCAACCAGACCCCGTCTTTTCTTTATCTTTCTCTCCTCTTTATTTTTTGGTTTCATGACCAGTTTTTATCTCTTGTGTCTGTCCTCCGGGTTTTCCTCCACTTGCTTCACCTGCACCGAGCAGCTCTATCAAAAGCCTCCACCTGTCATGTGTGCTTGCACGTTCTTTGTTGCTTAGTAACAAACGTACGGTGGCCGAGACGGTTTAACACCGTCTTTTCAAGATGTGGTGTGTGAACTGGTTGAAGTGCGCGTGTCTCGAAAAGCTGGCTACCGTCGGCAGAGAACGGAGCAGCCAGGTCCGCAAGAACATCTCTGCTGGCCGACCAGCCCCGAGCTGTTAAACGGATTTTCATCTCCAGGCACATTGGTCTCTGGACAGTTAGCTAAACTGAGACAGCTGAGCTAAACTAAGGAAGTTCATACTCAAACTCGCCGAAGTGTAAAATAGTCATTGTGGTCCGTTTCGGTGCACAAGAACCACCGCTGCCCCCGCAGTGACTGAGCATTATGGGTTTGTGGATGATGTCATCAATGAGACTTAATAACCGCCATATGGGGTCCGTACATTGCCAATGTCTGTTAGGTGCATACGAGGGGAAAAAAAGTATTGTGACTACGTCACCACCAACATTTTCAACTCGTCTTGTCTCGTTAACGAAAGTTAGAATAGATTTAGTCATAGTTTTTATTTTATTCTTGTAATAGTTAAGATTTATTAACTATACTGGCCGATATCACAAACGTAAATGCTTTTAGATTAAGGTCAACGCTTTGTTATAAGCTTTTATGTTATTTGTATGGTCATAATGTGCTACTACATAACCCGGATCATCGAGTGCGCTAGGGTTGGGTAGTGGTTCATCTGTGATTGTGTTCCTGCTGCTGCCAGAATCTTGCCTGTTAATTGAATTAATCATTTTGCTGCTGGAGATTTATGATTGCCAAATGTATTCATGTTACAAAGTGTTTGCTGCTGGTTTTCATGTGATGGTCTGAATATTTTTCATCATTTCAAACTTTACAACTACAGTTAAGACTACCGGTTCACCACACGTGTACTGGTATTTGTAACTATAAATCAGTTCAAAAAGCAGAGCTACGATCCGTGGTACAGGAATCAGGAATCAGGAAACGTTAAAATTATAGGTTAGTTAGTTGAGAAATAAAGATACAATTTAAAAAATAAAAATGAAGTGCACCAGCTAACCAGAAAGTGACAAGTGAAAGTGACAAAGTGAATGTATATGAGAGTAAGAGTCAGTCAGTGGGGGACACGGGCTCTGTTGATCAGCCCGACTGCCGAAGGGAAGAAACTGTTAGTGTGGCGGAAGGTCTTAGTCCTGATGGACCTCAGCCTCCAATGAGGGTGGTGTCATTAGCAAACTTCAGGAGCTTGTCGGACTGGTGACATGAGGTGCAGTTGTTTGTGTACAGGGAGAAGAGCAGAGTGCAGTTCTCTGTGTCAGAGAGTGACCATCTCCTGGACTTTGCTGAGGACCTCCTTTGTTGGTTTCTTATTTTAGTCATGAGATCTCTGTTATTCCTGTTATTGTGTAAAACAGGTGTCCACACTGCTCTTTGCTTAATGAGTGAATATAGATTATGGCTTGGTACCGGCGGTTGGTTCGGAGCAAGGCAGCTCCTACAGCTGCGGACAAACGCTTGGGCCGAAGGAACTCCCATGTCGACTTCTTGGTCCGGGAACACGGGGGGCTGGTACCCCAACGAACACTCGAACAGGGAGAGGCGGGTGGATGTGCAGGGCAGGGTGTTCCTGGCCATCTCTGCCCAGATGAGTTGCTGACTCCAGGTGGTCGGGGAGGAAGCCACCATGCACCGAAGAGAAGTCTCCAGGTCTTGGCTGGCCCTCTCAGCTTGGCCGTTGGTCTGGGGGTGGTAACCAGAGGAGAGGCTGGCAGTAGCCCTGATGATTGCGAAGAACGCCCTCCAGAACTGGGAGATGAACAGCAGGATGGCCTGGACGGTCTCCTTGGCCGAGGGCAGCTTGGGCAGCCGGATAAAGCGGGCGGCCTTGGAGAACCGGTCGACGACTGTAAGGATGACTGTGTGGCTGTCCGAGGGCGGCAGCCCCGTGATGAAGTCTACCGCAATGTGAGACCATGGTTTGCGAGGCACGAAGGCATGGGCGAAGGAGGCCGGCAGGACCGTGGTGGGGGCTCTTGCTCCGTGCACACACCTCACAAACAGCCACGAAAGCAGGAACGTCTGTGGACATGGTAGGCCACCAGAACCATCGTTGCAGGAACACTAGAGTCCGTTGGGCCCCGGGATGGCACGTCAAGCGCGAAGAGTGACCCCACTCCATCACCTGGGTCCTGGCTGCGTCCAGGACGAAAAGCCGGCCCGGGGGGCCTCCACCCGATCGGGCTGAGACCGCTGGGCGTCGCGGACCACCGCCTCCACCCCCCAGCAAACTGCGGCTGCGAAACCGGAGGGAGGAAGTACCGGGGCCCGGGCCAATACGGTGTCATCCAGGCCGAACATCTTGGAGAGGGCATCGGGCTTCCTGTTGCGTGACCCAGGTCTGAAGGCCACCGTGAATTGGAATCTGGTGAATAGGAGTGGCCACCGGGCCTGGCGGGCGTTGAGGCGTCTGGCGGAGGGGAGGTAGGCAAGATTCTTATGGTCCGTCCATATGATGAACGGCTGGTCGGCCCCCTCCAGCCAATGCTGCCACTCCTCCAGGGCCGCCTTAATGGCGAGGAGCTCCCTGTCCCCTATGTCGTAATTCCTTTCAGCAGGACTTAACCGAGAAAAAAGACGCAGGGGTGAGTCTTCTGGTCACTTGCGTCCTGCTGGGAGAGGATCGCCCCGAGCCCGTTGTCCGAGGCGTCAGTCTCGACGATGAATTGGCGCGTGGAATCCGGCTGGATGAGGATGGGTGCCGTGGCGAACCGGTCCTGGAGGCGCCGAAATGCGGCGTTGGCCTGGGGCGTCCACTGGAAGTGGTGTTTGGTTGACATGAGTGCCGTGAGCGGAGCCGCCACCGTGCTGTAACTCCGGATGAATCGCCGGTAAAAGTTGGCAAACCCCAAAAAGCGTTGCAGTTGCGGACGGGTAGTCGGGACAGGCCAGTCACACCGCCCTTGCCTTCCCTGGATCCATCTGGATGCTACCCGCCGAGATGACGTAGCCCAGAAAGGAAATGGTGGAGCAGTGGAATTCACATTTCTCTGCCTTCACGTACAGTCTGTTCTCCAGGAGCTGCTGGAGCACCTGGCACACGTATTTGACGTGTTCCTGGGCAGACTTGGAAAACACAAGAATGTCGTCTAGGTAGACAAATACCGTAATGTTCAGCAGATCACGTAAGACGTCATCAACCAGCGCCTGGAAGAATGCCGGTGCGTTTGTTAACCCAAAGGCATTACCAGGTATTCGTAGTGGCCAGATGCTGTGTTGAACGCCGTCTTCCACTCGTCGCCCTCTCTTATACGCACCAGGTTGTAGGCACTGCGCAGGTCACGTTTGGCGAAGATAGTAGCCCCCTGTAGTAACTCAAATGCAGATGTTATGAGGGGAAGTGGGTAGCGGTTTTTGATGGTGATGTCATTTAGCCCTCTGTAGTCAATGCAGGGACGCAACCCCCCGTCCTTCTTTGTTACAAAAGGGTTACCGCATCCGGGAGAAGGTCAATAGCGCAATCGTACGCCCAGTGAGGGGGCAAGGAGGAGGCACGTACCTTGCTGAAGACGTCCAATAAGTCTGCGCAGCTGTCCGGAACCCCGGAGACGTCTCTACGGGCCCCGGATCTGGAGTCAGGAACAGGTGTCGACCAAGGTGCGGAGCGCAAGCAATGGCAGTACGCACCCCAACCCGTGATACACCCGGTCTGCCAGTCCACCACCGGGTTGTGTTGCTGCAACCATGTGAGCCCAAGCACCACCTGGGGACAGGGGAGAGGCAAAAACGTATCTCTCCCGGTGGTTAGATCAACATGGTTATCGGAGAGGAGGCATGCATCACCCTTCCCAAGGAGTGACCATCCAGAGCTCGAGCGTGCACCGGAGTATCGAGCGGGGAGGAGTGGAGTCCCATCTGGATCGCCAAGCCAGTGTCCAAAAAACAGTCATCCGCCCCAGAGTCAATGAGTGGCTGTATCATCAGGGGCTTCGAAAAAAGGTGTAGTGAAACTAGAAAATGACGAGGAGTGAACCCCAGAGCACCAGCACAGCCCAGCCGCAGGCTCCGTGCTACGGCTGGGCTCGCTCCTTTCCCGGACAGGTGGCGACGAAGTGGCCTGGTTCCCCACAATAAAGGCAACAGCGGGCCCTGATTCGCCTCTGCCGCTCGGTCGGAGATAGATGAGAGCGGCCTGGTTGCATGGGCTCGGAAAATCTGGGCTGTGCCCGGCTGGGAATCCTCGTCGTAGGCAAAGATCGTCCCAGGACCTCGGAAGTGCCGTTCCTTCCGGTCCGCGGCGCTCTCTCGTCCGCAAACCACTGTCCACCCTGTTCGCTAGGGCGATGTGCGAGTCCAGGTCTGCCGGCATATCCCGCGCCGCCAACTCGTCCTTGACCGCGTCGGAGAGTCCATGTAGGAAGAGCGCTGCTTGGTCCCACTGGCTGTCGACGGCCAGAGTGCGGAATTCCACAACGTAATCCGCCACACTGGGAGAGCCCTGGCGAAGACGGAATAGCTTCCTGGCGGCCAGGACACGAGCGCCCCAAACACTTTCCTAGCCTCCTCCACGAAGGCGTCGTGGCTCAAACACATCAGTGACCGATTGTCCCAGAGCGCGGTAGCCCAGGCGGCCGCACGCCCCGACATATGGAAAATCATGTACGCCACTCGGGAGGCTTCGGTGGAAAAGGATGACGGCTTTAGCTGGAACAGTCGACAGGCACTGGCGTCCCAGGAGAAACGCTCCGGAGGGGCTAGGTGGGGCTCCCGGGCTGGCCTGTCGACGCTGAAGCAGGGGCGTCGGTGTTGGGACTAGAAGGCCCTGCCGCGGGAAAACGGCTCCTCAACTCCCCGAACTCGTCCATGATGGTCCGAAACGCCTGTTTGTGGTGGGCAAATCGAGCGTGATTGTGGGAAAGGGCGTCCCACCAGTCCTCGGCGTCCGCTGGGTTTTATAATTCTTTTTTTGGAGCTCACCATTAAAAGATTGGTTTTTATATTTGGTTCTATGAGCTACTTTTCTATGATCAGTGTATCACTTGGAGATTGGAGAAACAGACAGTAACCCGAGTACTGTGATTGACAGTTACTGAAGATGGAGATATAATTATCCCCAAGCTTGCACCCTATTTCCCGTCAAGTATACCTCAGAATCAGTGGTAAAATATCTTCTTGTGTAACATATTCCCCTAGCTTTGTGTAAAGGCTGATTACAGTGTCATCCTCATAATAAAATGCAAAAATATGGCCTGTGTCTGTGCCTGATCACTAGCCACGGTCAGAGTTCTATTATACTGTCAACCACAGCTTCTCCGGGAGGTGGGGGGGCAGCTTTACATGCCCCCTGCTGTCATTTGAGTGCCCCTCTCGTTCTTGCGCTCTCTCTTTTTCTCTTCGTCTCCCGGGCTTTCAGCTGAGGCACAGAGCGATGATGGGATCCTCAGATGGAATTAAAGTCCCACAGCTGTCACCCATGCAAATTGCATTGTCTACAGATTCTATCGCTGAGAAAACCCAGCAGTCAGTTATTGTCTGATGCCTTCTTCCTTCTCATTCCTTTTTTTGTTATGGTGTCATCATCAGTGACACCGCTGTTTCTCTTGTTAATCTTTTCAGACAGTCATCTTTTAATCCCTCTCTGTGTCTTCATTTTGCTGAAGGTTTACCGCCACTCCTACATGGCCTCCTACAGTATCTACAATATTCACACACGGTAAGAGCTGCTGTCTACCGTCTGAAGTAAAGAAAACCGCTGAGTTGTAAACACTGTACGACACAGATACAATCAGTAAAGGCTAATTGCAATCAAAGTGTATTCTGTTCACATATGCATGAAATAAGGGGATTTTCTTGATTCCAATCCCGATGAAAGGATATAGCTGCATGCACGGCGTCCACGCCATTTGTTTCTGAATGCTACGGTATTGTCACATGTCTATGCTGTATGGCAGGGTTTTCTGTGTTAAGACAGCTGTGTCCTCTCCAACATACAATTCAGTAAACTGACACCAGTCTGTAACTTACGCTAAAATGAATATATGTTTCCTTTTGTAATGTATATGTATGTACAGACCATTTTAATTGTATTACTGGGGTACATGGATTCATCATCACTTTTTGAAGTGGAAGTTCCCTCAGTTAGTACCGTTGTATTCATGAATTACAAAGATAATGTGGGCTCATATACTGGTTGATGTTCACTTAACTAACTGACTAAAGTGTCAATAATGCTTTCAAAAGCCCTGATGCCAGACCAGCTGTGATTCAGACAGCCTGCCAGTGCCTTAACTAATCAGGGAGGATTAAAACTTTATTTGGCTGATAGGATTTTCTTTTTTACAAAGCTTTGTGCTAGATTCCTCAGATATTGTGCCTGGGAATCACCAGGGCATCAATCCATCATGTTCTTTTCCTTTTTGGTCATCTGGCTGCTGATATTACTTTGGGTCTGTCGCCAACTCTGGCAGACTTGAATTTGCCCTTTGTTCTTTTTTGGACCAAAAAAAACTGACCCAGTATTAGTTATATTGCAGGGAAAACTGGCTCAAAGTATTTGAACACTCAACACTCCATTTACACCAGCAGTGCATACATTGCACCCAATTTCATTTTCATTCATTTTAAAATAACGTTTTCTCTGTTTACATACCATAGTTGTGTGTGTATTTCAAACAATTTTCATTGTTAGTTTGTTTGTCAAATGTTTATATTTAATATTTTTGTAATATAAAAAGGTATGGTTAGTTTTCTGGTTCAATATTGCAAAAACTATATTCACTTTACTATGATGTAAGTTGTGAATGAACACATTCAAGACTAAACATTTTGCATTTTGCTTGGAAAAGCCACCAAACATTCGTGATGACATTGGTTGTTGTTGTTCTAGCGAGGTTTGGGAGCTGGACCCTCCTGAGGTGGTGAACTCGGTCCTGCAGTACGCCGCCTGGGGAGTGCAAGGCCAACAACTGGTGAGAACACACGGAACAACACCAACATGCCTGCCTTTAAGCTCCGCCTTACTTTGCGAGGGGTATGAGTTAGCGAGTGATGTACTGTACGCTCACATAAACTAAAAGGAATGCGTAGCCGGCCTGCCAGTGTCAGAAAGCCCAGGAAAATTTGTATTACAAGAGAAAAGGAAGGAGAAGTGTAATTGGGTTGGCCAGTCATTTGGTCGTGTTTATCCGCCACCCTTTTAAGACCGGTACGGACCTTTAAGGTTAGAACTAAATTGTTTGTGTTCACATAAAATGTAAATATGTGAGACCATAACTTACTTAATTAATGCAGAAACATTTTTCCAAATTTCCATGGTTTGCAGGAATGTAAAAGGCCAATGTGTATTCCTGGCCAATTAGCTGGCAATTACCAACCATATGGTGACAACACATTAAATCAGCAGTAAACACACATGAGGTTGCTTTCCTTTCATTATCCAATAAAATGCTCCAACACAGAAAAGCATTAGTTCATGATGTAGACTTCAGCCGCAGCATAGTGATGGCCTTATCTGATATCGGAATTTCAACAGAAAAAATAAATCAATTAAACCCATCAATTTCAGGCCTATGTAATAGTGTCTGCACTGACAGGTGTGCATTTACACAAGGACTCATGAAAATTGTTTTTAGCGGAATGTGTTTTTAATTTAGAATTCCCCACTTCACTCACAATGTGCCTCAATTTTGATGGACCCCAATTAGATTCAAATTTTTCCAATCATCCACCTTTTTCTTTTATTTATCTACACCAGACAGATGGGAAGCAAAAAAAAAGGCAAAAGCACAGTATAGCAGATTTGTCCATATTTGCAAATTTCAGCCTATAATATTTGGGCATAAATCAAACAGGACTCCATTAGGAAGTCATTATGGTGATAAGGAGGTGGGAGCTGTTAGACAGATGGGAAAGCTCTGCTCTCAAGGAGCATGCATAGGCATCATTAGCAGAGGTGGAAAGTAACAAATTACATTTACTCGCGTTACTATAATTGAGTAGTTTTTTTGTACTTCTACTTTTAAGTAGTACTTCTAAGTATTTTTTTAAATCTTTAATTTTACTTTTACTTAAGTATCTTTTGTTTGAAGTATTGTACTTCACTACATTTTACTGAGTAAAAAAAAATGCAAAGGAAAAAAAATCGCGCCCAGGAAACTAACGTCACTGCAGTGATTGAGTAATGAGCGGGAGAACAAACGGGCTAAACAAGAATGATGGAGACGGAGAAAACATAGCAGAAATCGAATGAAATATATTTAGTGGTTGTAGTAATGTTTAAAATGTTTTATTTGATGATCTGCACTAAAATCATTTCTCTTTTATTTTTATTTTATTATTTTTGCTATTACACTTTAATTTGTAAAGGTCTTCCTTCAATTAAAAACAACTAGATTGAGATTTATTTTCCCTTGTCTTTTTTTAACTACACTAGTTTACAGTCACAAAATATTTTTTTCCAAATTTACTAAACTGTTTTGACTCAAAGCAATGGCATCATAAATCTTGCTGTCTTTCTGTGTACATCACATGGCTGATTTGACTCACCCCTGAGTACAAACTTAACCCATTCTTTATAGAACTCTGCTGTTCAATAATCATCCCTCTGAACCTTTTGGCACATACAACTGAGGATATCTCAATGCCAGCAGGAGGCCGTGCAGACTGGGAAGTTGTGTCAGAGCAGAGAGAGATGAAACAATATGTAAGATCACATGAGGCCACAGACTTCTGGAACATTGGAAAGCCCAGACAACTACTTCCTGTTTCATTTATGTGTTTCGATCGTGTATCGCTAACCAATGACTTGGTAGTTGGATTTGGAAATTGCAGTAGCTCTCTTCAGACTCAAGGTTTTTCAAGTTTAAGAATCCCAGCAATCCAGTGATTGTCGTCTGCACATTCAAACGTTGTCGAGAATGTTGTCTGAGGTGGGGCACACAGTGTCAGCCATTGGAAATCCCTCAGGTTGTGGGTTTGGGATTTTGATTAACTGCTTAGGGCACAAGAGGACTGGCAGGATTACTTCACGACACTGCGATGCAACTTTACTCTTAAAAGAATAGTTTGGATGCTTGATCAGATACTGTGTGTATTTAATACAATAACTGTTAATCTTTACTGTAAATCATTTTGGAGCCTGAAATCTGGCTCATATAGTTGATGCTTTTACAGCTTTGCAGCAGTGTTCCTGTCACTCACTGATCCGTTCTCACCGTGCAATTTAAGTCGGCTTTGTGTGCTTTCTCTCCACAGATCTACATCTTTGAAAATAACATCTACTACCAATCAGATGTCAAGAGCAACTCCCTTCGGCTAACGTCGTCAGGGATGGAAAGCATCGTCTTCAATGGGATCGCTGACTGGCTCTATGAAGGTACATGTCACTTATATACTGTCTAATCACACATCTAGCCAGAAAGTGCAGTTAAGACCTCTTTCTTGGTGATGGGACCTGACAGAATTCGGGAACATGATGTCAGATAATGACGGCTTCAGACACGACAGTTGCCACAGAGCAACATCTCTATTTTTTTAAGTGTTGACAGACTCTCTTGTTAAGCCTTAAATGGTGTTCAGAAACATTACCATATAAAAAGCAGTGTTAAATATGCATTTAAATATGTTTGTTCTTGTGCAGATAACTCCCCCCTGGTAGTAATGGAGTTTCTTTATGTGTTTAATTAAACACATGCTGTATGCATTTAGCCACTCTGGACAAGAAAAGAACATTATTTATGCTTTTAGGTAATGAAAAGGTAAGTGGGAGCAGTGAATGCCCCGTTGTTTCCTTCTTCTTGTTTCTCTTTTATTATTTATTAATACTCATTATTGAGATATAACAACATGGCAAACAGTGATAAAAACAATGAGGATTAGTTAGGGATATATTAAGGAGGTTGTTGAAGTCATTAAAAAATATTGATACAATTCATCTGTGTTCCCAAGATTTATAATTTTAAGACTGATTATTGATTTTTTTGCAATCTCATCCTCATCCCTCACAGCTGGATACAAAAATACACTGGTCTTTTATGCCCTTATTGACAGAGCATATCTGGAGCCGTTTTGTGTTTGATGGCGATAACACTCTTTATTATCCTTAAACTTCAAGCTTAATCTTAATGAAATTATGTTTGTCCTTCTGAAACAGAGGAGATTCTTCGGACCCACGTGGCACACTGGTGGTCTCCTGACGGAGAGAGGTTGGCCTTCCTGGTCCTTAATGACAGCCTGGTGCCCAACATGGCTTTGCCTCGCTTCACTGGCATGACATACCCAAAAGGAAAGCAATACCCATACCCCAAGGTAAATATTAATCAGAAGACAAACAAGTCAAGTCAAATTACTGTTACTTCCCTGCTAGGGTCAGGCAACGAAACAAAAACAACGCAAGGAAAATAAAGAAAGCAGCAGAAAACATGGAAAAGGGCAAATAATAATTATGAATTTATTATTATTAACTTCTACCAAAAACTGTGTGGCAAAGAAAACAAACTCCAAACAACAGGCCTCCAGCCACAGGTTTCAGACTCGCACTTTACTCTCACTCTCATGCCCAACAATCGGTGCAATAAATTATTTTTTGAGCTAGATCATGAACCAGAAAGTCTCAACTGGACCCCAACTTTCAATTGAACTATTTTTTCTCTTTCTCACCTCTTTGGGTTTCATGACCAGTGTTTTTCTCTTGTGTCTGTCCTCCGGGTTTTCCTCCACCTGCTTCCACCACCTCCACCTCATTCACCTGCACTGAGCAGCTCTATCAAAAGCCTCCATCTGTTATGTGTGCTTGCGCGTTCTTTGTTGCTTAGTAACGAACGTACAGTGGCCGAGACGGTTTAACACCTTCTTCTCAAGATGTGGCGTGTGAACTGGTTGAAGTGCGCGTGTCTCAAAACGCTGGCTACCGTCGGTAGAGAACGGAGCAGCCAGGTCCTCATGAACATCTCTGCTGGTCGACCAGCCCTGAGCTGTTAAACAAGTCTTCATCTCCAGGGACATCGGTCTCTGAAGTTTCGCGGCTTTAGCCTGCTAACAGTTAGCGAAACTGACACAGCTGAGCTAAACCAAAGTGCACACTCACACTCACCGAAGCGTAAAATAGTTGTCGCGGTCCGTATCAGTGCACAAGAACCACCGGTGCCCCCACAGTGAGCGATCGGTCTGGGTCGGTGGATGACGTAATCATGACACTTTAACAGCCGTGTCTGTTAGGTGCACAAAAAAAAAAGAAGCATTTTTGTCTCGTTAACGAACGTTATCATAGATTTAGACAGTTTTTATTTTTTATTTTCGTGTGGTGTTAGTCTCGTCTTAAAAGAAAAATGTCTTAACAAATATTTTTTGTCATAGTTTTCGTCAACAAAATTAACACTGCCCTGTTGGACCAAAAGGGAGGTAGTGACCACTTAGTAGCACCAGCTTGCCCACCATGAAATCCTTTCAGTCATTGACCGGTGAAGGCCACAGCGCAAGAACAACCCTCATATCTCAGGAACAATTTGTTTTAATTGTAACACAAACGTAAATGTACAAATGTACTTGGGCTCAGAAGTAAACTGAATTGAATTTCAAATTCGTAGCTCAAAAGTTCCTGATAACAGTGGAGATGGTAGGAAGTACGCAGCCCCACCTTCTTCCCTCACCCCGTGTGACTCACCACTGTTGGATTCAGTTTCCTGTGCTCCATCATCACCCAGGACCTCAAGTGGGAGCTGAACATCAGCACCATCACCAAAAAGGCTCAGCAGAGGATGTTCTTCCTGAGGCAGCTGAAAAAATTCAACCTGCCAAAGATGATCATGGTCCACTTGTACACAGCCATCATCGAGTCCATCCTCTGCTCCTCCATCATAGTGTGGTACCCTGCAGCCATAGCCAAGGACAAGGGCAGGCTGCAGCGTGTCATCCGCTCTCCAGAGAGGGTCATTGGCTGCATTCTTCAGTCTCTTCAAGACTTGTTCGCTTCCAAGACTTGTTCACTTCCAGCGAGTTCTCACCATGGACAAAAACTGTTTATGCCCCTTCCATCCGGCAGGAGGCTGAGGTCTAACAGGACTAAGACCTCCCACCACACTGACCCCGTCGGCAGTCAGGCTCATCAACAGAGCCCGGGACCCGCACACTTTGTCACTTTCACTTGTCACTTCATTTTTAATTTAATTTTTATTTCTATTTCTATTTTTAACTTAACTAACCCATAGCTTTAGATTACTAACTCAGCATTATATTCTATTACATTTTTATCTTATTCATGCACTATGTTGTCTGTTCTCCATTGTTGTACTAACCCGCCAAGTCAAATTCCTTGTATGTCTGACATATTATCAAATTAAATTAAATTTATTCATACAGGGCTTTGCAACAACCAAAAGGTCTCCAAAGTGCTTCACATCAGTAAATAAGAATAAAACAACATACCTTGCAATTAAAAGAATGATTCGTTAAAAAAAGTAGAATCATAAAAGGTTACATAGAGACAGGAATAAGAAATTGTCACACCACTACTGAGTATTAAAAGCTAATTCTAAACAGGTAGGTTTTGAGTTTAGGCCTGAAACGAGCAACATCTGTAGTTGTGCGAATATCATGGGGTAACTTATTCCAAAGTCTCGGGGCAGCAACCGCAAATAGCTGATCACCCCATCGTTTTAGTAACAATAGTGTTATTGTTACGTTTCCTTCGGTTAAGAGGGAAACGCTGACATCCAATGGAGGAATAAAACAGGGACTGTGTGAGGCAGTTAAAGAAAAGTAGATTTATTTACAAAAAGGAACATAACGGGTAGGTTGGAAAAAGGTGGGGGGGGGAGAGTGTACTGTGGGGGTTGTGCCAAACAAAATTATCAAAGTACAATAAAACCAGGCCTAGCTCAACTCTGTGGAAAGAAAAAAAAAGGAAAACAAAAGACCTGACTCTATTCTACAAATGTTCAAAATAACAGAAATACATCGGTGGCAACAACCCATAACCTAGTGGAATAACAACAATAACTCTGCGTGTATGTGGGTGTGTACAGGGTACCCCAGCCTTACCTCAGTCCCACTTCCCCCACCACAAACCTCAATGGGAAAAAAAAGCAAGAGCGAGAGAGAGCACAGTGAGAGGCTTTATAGTTGCCCTCCATATCGGATTGGCCGGAGTGTGGGCCAATACCGGGGTGCTCTGGAGGCAGGGCCAGCCAATACTCCGCCCCTCACCTGCAGGACAAACAAAAAAAAAGGTGAGGGCAAGAGAGGCACACATCTCTACACGTAACACCCCCACACATACAAGTCCAACCAAAGGTTTGGACAATCATTTATTTATAATGCACGAGACAGGGCATCGGCGAGTACATTTTCAGAACCCTTTTTATGCGCATTCTCCAGGTTGTAGTTCTGAACAATCAGGGACCAACGCATTAGGCGGTGGTTACTGTTGTACATCCTGGAGAGGAAGACTAGAGGGTTGTGGTCAGTGAAAACCTTTATAGGTTTACCAGTGGAGACAAGATATACTTCAAAATGTTGCAAAGCATTCAACAATGCAAGGGTTTCTTTCTCTATTGTGGAGTACTTTAGTTGGTGTTTGTCAAATTTCCTTGAAAAGTAGGCCACAGGATGGTCGATGCCCTGGAAATCCTCCTGTAGGAGTACAGCTCCTGCTCCCACAGCGCTGGCATCAACTTCTAACTTAAATGGCAAGGAAAAGTTTGGCGCAGACAAGACAGGGTTACAACTGAGAAGCCACTTGAGATCCTCAAAAGACTGTTGGCACTCACTAGACCAAGTAAATGGCTTCAACGGACTGGTAAGTGCAGTCAATGGGGCGGCCACCGTAGAAAAGTTTTTACAAAACCTGCGGTAGTACCCGGCCATCCCAAGAACACGCCGCAACTTGCGCCTGGTGGTTGGCTCAGGAAAGGCAGCAATCGCAGTGATCTTTGCATCCGCAGGACACACCTGGCCTCGACCAACCTGCTGACCTAGATACAAAAGAGAACCCCTCCCAAATTCACACTTTGAGAGGTTTAGAGTCAGAGATGCCTCAGCTAGACGTTTGAAAACGTCCCTTAAGGTAGCCATGTGAGAATTCCAATCATCAGAGTATATAACAATGTCATCCAAGTATGCCTTACAGTGTGGAACATCTCGCAAAACCTTGTTTACAAGTCTCTGAAAAGTAGCAGGCGCATTGCAGAGTCCAAAGGGCATTACTGTGTACTGAAGAAAACTGTCAGGGGTGACAAAAGCTGAGATCTCCGAGGCACGTGGGGTTAACGGAACCTGCCAGTAACCCTTTAACATGTCAAGTTTACTGACATACTCTGCTGGACCGACCTCATCGATACAGTCTTCAATAAGAGGTAAGGGATGTGCATCGGGAACAGTCACAGAATTCACCTTACAAAAGTCAGTACAGAACCTTTGACTGCCGTCGGACTTCGCATCCAGGACACATGGTGAGCTCCATGAACTGGAGCTGGGTACAGCGAATCCATGTTCCACAAGGTAGTCCACCTCCTTCCTCATGCATTCCCTCTTTGCAGGATTAACCCGATAAGCATGCTGTTTGATGGGCTTCGGGTTAGTCAAAACAATGGCATGCATAAGGACAGAAGTTTGAGAGGGTATATCACCAAATAAGCATGGGAAGCCAGATATTAAATTCTCGGATCGGATCACCACGATGATCATCAGGCAGGTGGGACAAAAAGTGAGACAAATCCGAATGTAGCTCAGTGTTTTTCAGTCTTACCCCCTGTGGGGTTGCACTACGCATAACCAGCCCATCCTCCTCAGTGGAGCTCTCTGCTGAGCAAGCAGATACCGCTGACACATTTTGTATTTTAGGAAGTCCAGACGTTCCACTTTCATTCTCTGCTGTAAAATATGGCTTCATCATATTCACATGACATAATCTGTTTCTCCGTCTGCGATCAGGCGTTTGAATGATGAAGTTAGTGTCACTGACTTTCTTCTCCACAAGATAGGGACCGGAAAATTTTGACGACAGGGCAGAACCAGAGATGGGAGAAAGAATCAAAACCTTGTCACCAGGTTGAAACGAATGGGCAGTGGCTTTCTGATCATAGTATTTCTTCATTTTCACCTGAGCAGAGGATAGAGATTCTCTGGCCAAAGAGCAGGCGCTCTGAAGCCGAGCTCTGAGTTTCGTAACATAATCAGGGATGCTATGGACCTTCCCTTCAGGCAAGAGAAGTTGTTCTTTCAAAAGTTTTAGGGGGCCACGAACCTCATGTCCAAACACCAGTTTGGCAGGACTATATCCGAGTGACTCCTGTACAGCTTTGCGAGCAGCAAACAACACCAATGGCACAGCATCATCCCAGTCCTTTTGACTCTCAAAACAATGCTTTCTGAGCATGGACTTTAAGGTCTGATGAAACCTACACACCCTTCTAGTGCCCCTTGGCTTTCAGGATGGTATGGGCTTGACATTATGTGCTTAATGCCCAAGGTTTTCAGTACCTGGGCAAACACTCGAGACGTGAAGTTGGTACCTTGATCGGTCTGAACAACCTTAGGAAGGCCAAACTTCGTGAAAAACTTTAAGTGCTGTACTGACCAATGCAGCCGTGATCCTCCGTAGCGGAACAGCCTCTGGGAACCTAGTGGAAACACACATTATGGTTAAAAGAAACTGGTTGCCAGATTTGGTCTTCGGTAACGACCCCACACAGTCAACGATTACTTTTTTCAAATGGCTCACCCATCACTGGTATGGGACAGAGTGGGGCAGAAGAAACCACTTGGTTTGGTTTGCCAGTTACCTGACACAATCGGCAATGGCGCACCACGTCAGCCTTGAGTCCTGGCCAGTAAAAATGTCGAAGGACTCTATTATAAGTCTTTGTGATACCTAGATGTCCAGCCCACGGGTTGTCATGAGCCAGAGACAAAACCTGAGATCGATATGCCGCGGGGACAACAACTTGATAGGTTACATTCCAGTCCCCCCCATCTAAGTCATTGCCACTCCAATGGCGAACCAGCAACCCATGATCCATGAGGTAGGCCACTTTCTTTTCCTTAGCATCTTCAAAACTGAGAACAGATGAAAAACAGTTTTGTAGTGTCTTATCACGCTTGGCCATAAACTCCTCTCTTGTGGCTGGCAGCTCCACTGCCTCCATCCTTGAGATACCAAACTGCTCATGGTTTGATTTAAACACTGACTGATCCTCCGACGGAGTTTCAGTACCAGACGGCTGATCTACAAAGATGAATGAGTCAGACAGGTCAGCTCCGTATTTCTTGGTCTGAGCCCTTGTGACTGCACAAGCCGGGAAAATCTCCGAAGAATCTTGGCTGTCACCAGCAGGGTCTGTTACAACAGGAACGTCCATGACCACAGGAGTTGAACTCACCTTTCCCCCAGCAATATCATTACATAAGAGGAAATCAACACCAGCAACAGGCAAGTCAGGGAGTACTGCAACGTCGAACCACCCACTAAGTAGAGGACACTGAAGATGGATTCTATGTAGTGGCGCAAGTACATTAACCATCCCAACCCCCCGGAGTTTAACACTAGACTGACAGGAGGTAAAAGATGACAATGGTAAGACCCCATCCCTAATGATTGACTGAGAACCAGCTGAGTCTCTCAGTAAGGTGACCACTTTCTGGTCTTTTGGATTGCTAGTTAACGACACAAAGCCTTCTGAGATAAACGGTTTGAAACAAGGATCAGGTTTATCCTTAACGTCCTCAGACTGTTCAGTAACAAGCTTTGGAAGCGTTTTAATCAAACACACATCCTTTTGCTGGGAAGCTTTTTTTGTGGCAATAGAAACACTCACGGTGTGTGCGACCAGGGTCCTTTTGCCTGTTCAGAGGCAGAATGACCAGAACCAGGTCTGGTTGAACGTGAAACAAAAGTTCTGTCAGATCGAGGGGCAGATACAAAGACATTCTTATGTGTTAGCACAAACTCATCTGCAAGGACAGCAGCCTTGGATATTGACGACACCTTCTGTTCATTCAAGAACATCACCACCTTATCTGGCAAAGAGCCTTTAAATTCTTCCAACAGAACAAGCTGGCGAAGTGACTCAGTCGTTTTCGACATCACTGGCGGCACACCCTTCCTCCCTTGTCTGTTTTTCTAGTTTCCACCCTCCTTTAGGACCGTCTGGAATTCGGTCCTTGAGGGGGGGTTCTGTCACGGGTTGGTCCCTCTTCCTGTTTTAGTTTGAAGTTTCATGTTCCTTGTGGTCCTGGGTTAACTTCACTTCCTGCCTTGTCTTGTGTTTGCTTAATTGTTTCCACCTGTGTCCAATCACCTGCACCTTCCTTGTGTATTTAAGCCCTGTGTGCCTGTTGTCCTTTGTCGCGTCATTGTCTAGAGCCAAACCGTGACACGACCTGATGACCGCGGAGAGTTGAGGAAAGAACAGCTGGGGGGGAGAAGCTCAGAAAAGGCGCTGTCATCACCTGGTTTCAGCCAGGTCTCCGTCAAGAAAGAAAGTCCAGAGCGTTGGTCGTAAAAAAGTCATTGAGGATAAAAGTCTTGTTTGTGAGTAATCTGGTGTTGATCAGCGCCATGCGAATTGAGCACCGCTCAGTCTGTTGGGAAGCACAACCGAGCGGACGGAGATTCCCAAGTACGCAACCTCGCCTGGAGCGCTTCATGCTCCAGCGGCGAAGGAGTGGGCATTCGGAATCCGGGACCGTCGACCGGAGCCATCGGTAACTGTGTACTGACTGTCCATCTGAGCCGTAGATCGGCACTTTTTCCACAGAATTACGGATACTTAAAAGAGACATGCGGTCATACACCAGCAGCGGTGACACATTTCCCGTGACAATTAGTAAAAACAGGCAGATCAATAACAATTCCAGCACAGGTAAGCGGCGAGACACACACAGTAGCGCCATCTTGAATATTATGGCAATAAATGTTTCCTGATTGCTGATTCCTAAACTCAAACCTAATTTAATAATGGAAGTGCCATAAACCAGCAAAAATAAATCTCTCCATCAAGTCCCAAGTGTTCCCAGAGGGCTACCCGTTTGGGTTTACCAGGTCTATCCTGAATCTTTCCTCATCCTCTGACCCAACTCAGCACCAGATAGGGATCTTTATCTTTGTTATGGAAAATCTGTGACCAGCGCAACAACAAACAATGCTACGGTTCAGATCTGGTAAGCCGTTCCTCAGAAACACGCCTCTCTAGCTATCTCCACCATCGCCCGTGTGCATTGAAGTCTTCCAGCGGCACCATGGAGTGCGCTTACAGGAACCCCAAGCAGGAATCCATTCAGGGTCTCCAAAAAGGCTGAAAACTCTAATCTGCTGTTTGGTGCATTTGCACAAGCAACAGTTAAGCATATAACCCAAAGGCCTAGGGGGCCAATACTTTTGTCCAACGGAGTAAACTTCAAATAGCAGCACTCGCCTGGGGACTGAGTATCCCCACATCTGCTTCTGCTTCTACCCAGGCCTGGTCCATCAAGACCCTTGACTTTCACTTCTGACATTATAGCAGGGCACCCGACACTATCAGTTTCTCTGACAGGTGGTGATCCCACAGGAGGGTAAGTCGGGGGGCACTCCTGTAGGATGTACCCAGCCGGCCTCGCGGCAAGCATGGCCACCAGACCCTGGCAATCGAGCCCTCCATCTGGGCCTGGCTCCAAAGTTTTATAGATATTTGTCATTCAAAGAAATCTGATGTATTTTACTAGATACTAACAGTATGTGTGAATGAACTTGAAGTCTATGTAGCTTATTTTTTCCTGCATTGTAACGCCTAAGCTGTATTTTTTTCAGCGAGCCAAAAGATAAACAGGTGTTTCTTTGAGTCAGTTCCTTGATCCCACAGTGATCAGTGGTATACTAAGACTGTGCAGTCTCAAGGAAAAGAGGGACCAATTTTCCCTTGCTGACTAAGCAAAGCTGACTCAAAGAAACTTATCTCAGAGGTCACACACGGATAGTGCATAAAGTAGTTGGCTAGCTACAACATCTTGATTGAAAGCTACATACATCATTCTCCAAAGATCTTTATTTGGCGTTCTCTCTGTGCAAGTATTTTTCTTTAAGCAAACACAGGACATGAAAGTATAATGTCTCATGCAAATGCCTGTTCTTTACTATAGTAACTTGTAACCCTGGCAGTGAAGTGAAGTGTTTCTCTGGTGCAATCATATTTTATGCCCGCTGTCAGGTCTCGGTGGATTTGTTTTTTTTAAATGCTCCTAAAGAGATGTTCTCTTGGATTACTCATTCCAAATGACATCATCACACAGCACTTTATATGTCACGTTAAATAATGCAGGGCTTTTGTCTAACGACTGGGCTGTTGGTTCTGTTTGCAGGCTGGCCAACCCAACCCGGCGGTAAAGCTCTACGTTGTCAACTTGTACGGGCCGACGCACACGCTGGAGCTTATGCCCCCAGAGACGCTCAAGCTACGGTGAGGGCATTCAGGAATTTTGGAAATTTTTCACTTCACATAATGTTTGTAATTTTTATACACTCTGCACCTTTAATATGGATAAAAACCCTGCGCAGTACAGCTTACTGTGCCTCTGCATTGCAGTTAATTGAATGCAGTTATAATTGTAATTCAATCAGGAGAGACTCGTTTAATAGTAATACATTATTACACAAGCATAAAGTATGAATTGTGCAAGGTCTTTGGCGATTGGACCCCATCATGACGTACTATCCCCGAAGGCAGGGATAGTGAGGTCCAACAAGCCCAATCCCCAAAAGACATTTATTTTCTACAAATATGTAAGTAAGTAAATTAATAATTACCTTACCCACTGCCGTAGTGAAATTCCTAAGCAAACCAAAAGTTAGTCATGACAGAAGTTAAACTTTCATGGGTTGATGTCAAACCAGAGGTAAGAGATCTGGTGAGTCAAAGCCCAGAATAGAGGACGTCGCAATGGACTGCCGATCGCCCACCGGGTTTACCAGACTGAGACCTAGAAAGAAGGTTACCTGGATGGGTCTTACGAAATCGGCCCCAGACCTTGAAACTTATGTCGCCTTGCTGGGACTTACGCACTCGGCCCACGAACTTGGGATGATGTCATCTTGATGGGACTTACGCAGCCGGCCCCCTCCATGATAAAAATGACATCTTGCTGGGACTTACACACATGATGACCTCTTGATGGGACCCTACGGCCTCTCTTCTAAAGGAGACTGTAAGGAACCACGGCGGTCCACTGTAAGGGGATGCTGAAGTGACCTTCCCACATTGCTAAGGGAATACACCACCACCACCAATTATATGCATACTTACCTGCTCTTTTACCGCTTCAGGGATCTCTGCTTTGCAAGTACAGTGTTATGGTGAGGGCGGAGGAACGTCAGCATCCGCCGCCGACCACAGCCCTGTCAGCTGTGAGCTTGTCACTGGGACGCCTTGGTTAGCTGCTGCAGCTCTAGCCCTTATTATCTGTATAGAGCGTGTGTAGGATAGCCTCTAGTCCGGAGCAGCATGGGCGGCGATAGGACGTCTGGAGACGGGAAATTGCAGAGACATTTCGCAACCTGCCAGTGACTCGTTGCCGGGGTGAGCACTCAGAAAACGCAGGTTACATCTACCTCGAGTGCTGGTGCGCAACCTGCGAAGATAGGGGGGTTAAAATGCTTAACAGTAGCCAAAGCAGATAGCAGCTGCCATTCGCCGTGCTAGTGCAGTTGCCGTGGCCGAGAGGATCACAACTCTATTCACGACCCCAGGTTTTTTTAGAGACGTGCTGGCTCTTGCTTTCCCATATTTCCGGAGCCGTGACGGAGTCCGCCAGATGGTCGTGTTAGGTTCAACGAAAGCAATGTTAGCTTGATTGTTCCCGTAAGACCACAAACCACAATTGCTCCCAGGTGGCGGGTCAAATGAAAGATCTACTTTCTAGAACTGCACACTGTCATGTTGACCCAGATTATTGAGAGTCTAACCCTCGGGCGTGCAAGGACTTCTAGGGACACGAGAGAAGATCCCCTGCCTATATTGTGGGAACCATTTAGTGCCGAAGCACCCAGCATGGGGAATACTGCTACATCGGCAACCACCCAACGAAAAGAGCTTTCCTGAACCCAACTCACCATTCTCAATGTTTGTGACTGTAGGGGTTGCCGCAGCTAAACGTCCCATTAGTGGCAGGAATGAAGAGGAGATACCTTGGTTTATAGTTTAACGTTGCTGCCCCTAAACAAATGACTTGCGTACTGTAGATACTAACTTCCTTAAGTGGACCATCTAATATTTCAGCCAGCTAAGAAAATAACTTTAACCTTAGTTGATATTAATGCTGTGCTCTATTGTCACACTAAATGCAATCATCTGATGAAAGGAGGCCATGGTCTAGCCAGTTGCGGCTTTGACTGAACCTCCCCCAAAACGATGGCCTGCATTGTCTCAAGTTGCTGATCAGAACCGCTGTTGCGGCAGTTACACTAATCATATGAAACCCCTGCCATCCACGCTCTGTCCATACCGATCCTGTTGCCAGATTCAGTTTGCAAAGATGCCATGTCCTGCTAGCAGCATGGAAACGCAGGTCCGCTTGACATGAAGCTTAAAAAAAAAGCCTCTCACTCTAACTCAATCTCTCGTCAACATGCTGCGTGTGTAGTTTAGCTTTGCATGGTTCTGATGCATGGTGCTGCAAGGTGGCTCCATCTTATTGTGTTGATGGTCTCGTCCCAATTTGTGGTTCTAAAAGAGGCCTGCACGTGCTTCAAAGAACTTCAGTGCCAGCACAGTGGAGCAACGTCCCTTGTCGAAGACGACCCAGAGAACGACGTCTGGTGTGTGAAAGCCGGTAGTTTGTTCATTTGTTTCCGCCGTTCGCGGACAGATTTGTCCCGTGTTCTCCTGCAGAACTTCAGACCCCTTGACCAGCCACCCGACATTTGCAGAGATCTCCCTCCATGAATTAGAGTCCATCTGGGTGTCCTTGTAGTTTGCTAATGACTGGTTGAATAAGTGGTCCTATTTCCACATTACTTCAGACAGAAGCTATACAAATCGGATTCATCTCTTAACATCCTTTTAAAATGCCGATGTTATACGAAAAGGATGGATGGAAAGGATGTTGTTAGCCAACCAATTGCAGCCCGCAAGAAAATCGGTCGCAAGAGGGTGGAACCAAGCACGCAAGCTCGCCCCTGAGTTTCTCTGAAAACACAGGACCATAAACTAGACTTTTAGGACCTCATACCCGAAGATCTCTTGCTGCCGCTATGACTGTTGCATGTCCAAAGCAGGTGGTTGATCGTCCCTGATAGGCCATCGGAGCTGGGTGACCCAATGCCGCATGGATTGAGACCGCAGTTGAATGTCGAGAATGTAGAGTTCCTTGAAAGGTTCCTTCCCAAGTTGTTATTAACTTTCTTTTGCTTGAAAGCCTTGAAACCCATGTACCTGCATACAGACATACCACTATGATATTTTTATTTATTTTTATTTTTTATTCATTTAATTTTTTTCCATTGGTCCTGTATGTTGTGTATTTATTTATGCTATACATTATCTACATCATAGCCTATAGAATAGGAAATCATTGTCCAGGTGAAGCAGTTATTCTGCTATGGTCTTGTAGAAGATCACTTCCTTGTAGTTAATTCGGTGGACCCGGCCTGAGTACTTTGAAACGCGCTGAGATCGCTACCCAGCTCTGTAAGAGTGTAGCTCATGCTCCCTCTCAGGGTATACATTACATTACACCGTGCAAACAACGCCAGAGCTACGTGCTCCACCGTGGAGCGGTAATTTAAACACTGCTTTACTTTAACCAGACGCTGCGCTAGCATCACATAGAGGACGGCTGGATAATGCTAACCGGGGTATAGTTTTGCACCGCAGAGCTTCAGCTGAGCGTGTCATTACGCTAGCAGTTTAACGTGGATGTGGAGTGTCGACTTGCCTTACCGAGTGTTAGCCTTTTGAGGGGCTACTATGCTGCTTGCTGGACAGAATGCTGCGTGTTTCCCAGGCGTTGGAGATGAAGGAGATTCCCGTCCTCGATGTCCCGAGGCTTCTTGACTTATTTGTACTCTCTTGCTTCTTGTTCTGTACCCTCTGCTAAAGGCATTTCTTGTCCCTTGGATTATATTTTTTGCTGAATGACGTTACATAAAAACATAATGGGCTGTTTCCGATTCACTCAGCCCGTCCTAGTGGGGTTGGCAGGGAGGCTTACCCACTCAAACCTGGGCAGAGGGACAAACCAGCAAACCCTGTCATTGTATTATTTCACAATGCATGCATCTGCCTTTCAACGTATAAAAAAAAATTTTTTTATGCGAATACATTTAATGCCAAAACTACATTATGACTTAATGTCATTACAACATATTTCTACTAGGGCTGTCAAAAATAGCGCGTTAACGACGTTAATTAGTTGTTTGTTGTTAATTACGCATTTCAAATTATTCAGGTCAGGAAAGTACCTCTTCCTCTAGAGAATGCACTTCATCCTATACAACACATTACTGCCACCTGCAGGCATATGTCAGGCCGTCAGGTTCAGCAAGTCGTTTGCGCCAGTCCACGCTGAATGTTGTGGACCGGGGGGGGGGGGGGGTGCTAGCGGTTTTCCTTGCAGCGCCAGTCTCATCTTTTTCCGTTCTAATCGCCGCGCTTGACTTCAAGGTGTAACCTTTATTATTGTTCGGTCTGAAACGGCGCGCCCAGCGACGGATGGTGGAGCAATATTGTTGTTCGGGTGGAAATCGGGAGAAATTCGGGAGAAAGGTCGGTCCGGGAGATTTTCTGGAGGGGCTTTGAAATTCGGTAGTCTCCCGTAAATATCGGGAGGGTTGACTTGTCTGGTCATCGCAGCCCTGGACCATCAGGAGCACAAAGTCGTTTTGCCGACCGCAGCAGAGTGGGATAAACTGCAGAGGCTGGAGACCCTTCTAGAGCCATGCAGGGAAATCAGTCTGTAACTTATCAAATAACATTGCTTTGATTATTTTCTGGAATGAATTAAAAAGTCAAATATCAATAACATGTATTTATGTAAAAAATAATAATAATGATAATTATGTATCTGTGTCCTGTTATTTATCTTCAGTATGCATTTCAGAAACAAAAAATGGTTAGGATTAAGGTGTAATTGCAAATAGTGATTAATCATGATTAATCCACTTAAAATTCTGATTAATTTGATTAAAATTTTTCATCATTTGACAGCCCTAATTTCTACTCCATCTTCTTGCACAGCATGTGTAAATGTATATACTTGTGCTGAACCGAGTTCTGCACGACCCTGCCACCCAAAAGCAGACATAACCTTCAGTCAAGCATCAACTTCCTTTCAGCTGCAGTAATGTTATCTCACTCCCAACTCAAATACCGGCACTTTGTCAGTGGCCCTCATCTGACATAGATTACCTGAGGCATTGGTTAAAATGAGGCCTCTTATCTACCTCCAATATGAATCTCAACCTAATCAAGTACTTTAGTTGCTTAAACCTAGACAAGCCTTTTCGGAAGTTTGTTTAAAAAAGACACTGTACTCATGAAACAAGGAGCAACTGACAGACTGCCACTGACATTTCCAAAACTGACAGGATACTAGATAGTTTCAATATTAGTAATATACAACACATTTTTCTTGACATAAACGCATATTTGCCAACCTTGAGACCTCAGAATTAGGGAGATATCCAAAAGGACCGGGGGGGTTCCAGGGGGAGGGGGTGCTACCGGTTTTCTTTGCAGCGCCGGTCTCATCTTTTTCCGTTCTAATTGCCGCGCTTGACTTCAAGGTGTAACCTTTATTATTGTTCGGTCTGAAACGGCGCGCCCAGTGACGGATGGTGTAGCAATATTGTTGTCCGAGTGGAAATCGGGAGAAATTCGGGAGAAAGGTCGGTCCGGGAGATTTTAGGGAGGGGCTTTGAAATTCGGGAGTCTCCCTGAAAAATCGGGACGGTTGGCATGTCTGCATAAACGTATAGTGTACATATAATCAATAACCAGGGTTTTTCTCGTGTTTTTCATAGGGAACATTATGTGACCATGGTGAAGTGGATCAGCAAGACCAAGACATCAGTCAGGTGGCTGAATCGGGCCCAGAACATTTCCATCCTGACTGTGTGTGACACCACCACCGGAGCCTGCGTCACGGTGAATATTTGTGTAAAGACGTGTGTCACTGGGGGGAAAGGAGACTTTGTGTTTACGTAAGCAAAGAAGTAAGATCTACTTTGAGTCTATTACCTTAAGAAATGGTTAGAATGTTGTGTAAAGAGCAACATTTTGCTGCATGTCAAATGTGAGTGGGGTGCTCTGTGCAGAATTAATTCAATTAAGTCTTAACAGATCTTGACTCTTTTTAACTAATTTGAGTCCCATTGTTGTGATGAAACAGAGAAGCAGAATGAGGATTGAGACTGAGTGGGAGAAAATTAAAGTCTACATATTGGGGTACTTTGTGGTGCTTCTGCCTCTCATACATACAATAAAAAGTTATTTGCGCTTTTCACCTAAATCATTTTTCTCACTGAGTGGTTGCCATCTGCTATGTTACCCTGAGTAGGATTTAAGGAAGGATCTGTTAGATGATCCAAAACAACCAATTTTTTGTTTTTCATTTTTTTCTGAACAGGATCATCTCTGACTTGCATTATTAACCAGTGCCACATATATCTTAAAGTAACTGCTAAGATTGTTTATTTTCTGTGCCCTGAATTACGATTTTTAGACACCAAGATGGAAATTTGGGCTGTGTCTTTGTAGTGGCACTCCAAGTTGCTGCCTTTGATCCTCGCCACGGTTTCAGAACACACAAGGCATATCGGTTATTTGAAGAATCAATGTCCAGCTTTAACGAATGCGCTTTGTTTTAACATTATAAATTACACAGTCTCTGCTATGTCCCAATGCTTATCAGGATACAACGATTTGATTGACCGAGTAGCATCAGAGGACCCGTTTCACAGTGCACGCAAACCGCTTAACCAGCAAGACGATCTGTGCTCGCTCAAACAAACACAAAATGTTATAACTCTTTATTATTTAGAAATTGCTACTCCTGTTGTATCCTGTTGTAGTTGCTAAGCCGATGACGATTGGCGTTTGAGGGTGAGGTTTAGAGATTGGTCTCTTGTGTGCAGTGCTGAGAACACGATGCCCGGAGAAGTAAACATAGTAAACATTAGAGAGACAATAGGAACAGCTTGAGAGATATTGTGTCATGTTCCCAAGGTCCAGTCGATCATTAACCCTGGCAGTCTTTGTGAGTCACTAAATCTCTTTGTTACGAGAACATGTGGATGAACTCCTCTGGTGCCAATGTATGGAGAGACGTTAACTATCATTATCGGAAGACAACATCCGCCGCATTAAACTCTTTCCATGGTATCTCCACACGTAGACTATTCGGAACAATGTTAACCTTGCTGTTGAACTATGGCCCCCGCTCTCCAGTTATGTTATTTACTGATTTGGTCTGATTTGCAGGAACAAACAAGCTAAGCCCAGGCTTGCACCCAACGCTTCGTCAGCCAAAGCTCTAGCTTCCGGCTCATGCACTCATTAGTTTGAAATGATGGCTACGGCTCAAATGGCGTCCACTTTTGCATGTACAAATAAACCAGAAAAAAGTCCACTCCTTGACAGATGATTCTATCGGCAACATATGCCACCGAAATGTTATTGCAAAATAAGTCAATAATAACGCATAATATTAAAAAATATGAAGGACAAATCTTCTTTTTAATAATTTAATAATTTGATTGAACTCCATCCGCATTTATTGCCTGATATTTGAAAATCTTTGAGGAGCACAGGTGGTGTATAGTGCAGACTGAAATTTTACTTTTCCTTCTTTTTTCAGAGACATGAAGAAAGCTCTGAGCTCTGGCTTTCCAAGCAGGTAAAGTGCTCTCCATTACGTGTACTATATGCTAGGCTGCTATAATTTGACTTAATGTTGTTCACCTCTATCTCTGTATCTTTCAAATTATGCCACATAAAGGACAACCTTGCCAATTACCCGCTTCATGTGTGGGTATTTCTATGCACACTGGGCTCTAATCATCCGCCAAAATCCCTCACTTGATGACGCAAACACAGAATGAGTGGCGGCAATGAAGCACTGAGTGTCCCCCCGCCCCCCTCAAATTATTCTCTTGAGCAGGTAGAGGCTCTGGATGCAGAGAGCTGCCACTTCATTATCACCTTTAGGATTTAGGAGCAAAGAATATAGTCTTCCTTGGATCTAATGAAGTGCTTTGGGGGGATTCAACTGTTTTTCAAATGAGTGTTTTCTTCTGGTTTGTATTAGTCATCCATGAAAAGGGCATAATTGCAGCACAACAATGAGCTTTTTAGAAAGTTTTCGCTCTGAGAAAAGAACAGCATCTAAATAAGCTTTTTTAGTCAAAAGGGACTTTTGGATTGGTGACTTAGTAAATTGAATTTATCAATTCATCAACAGAGCCATGGACATTTAACAACCTGACATCTAAATCCAGCAAAGGTACCCTTAGTTCCATTGTTGTTCTCTCAGCTTTAGTTTGAGATCTTTTTGTTTGGATTTGCTTGTGAGGAAGAGGGACGAAGCCAGAAGAGAGAGCGTTGCTGGCACGATGTGGATCATACAGCCCTGCAGCCGAACATGTTTGGCGGTAAAGCTGGGTACTTTAATCGCTTGTCAATCTTGGCACGAAAAGCAGCTTGTCTTTGTAAAGGTGGTGGTTAATCTTTGAGATGAATCATTCACTCACTGTGAGGTTGTGTCAGTGCAGAGGAAAGGCCTTGCCTCAACACATCCCTTTACGTCAGATTGTGTCAAATAAATGCAATACAGGCTTCTTGGTTAGCTCGCTGGTTTTATTGGATCCCCATGTGTCTCACTACCATAAAAACCCCAGTTCATGCGCAAGCATATTAAACTACCGTATATGACACTCAATGGGACAATTGATGTTTATGTGTGAAATCTGTGTAGTACGGGTGTTTTTTAAAGCACTGTAGAATTTCAGGCTAGTGGTAAATGGTGCTTTTTTCTCTCTGATAATACTAACTACATATTTCCTTTCCTAGGAAAGGGCTAATCCACCATTCCAGAAATGTGGGCGAAAGCAAAATAGACATTTATTCCAATAAGAATATCATCATAATTTGTATTCACTTGTTGATTCTGTTGTCAGTTGTGTGGAAATCAAACTTCTGAAAACAGAACAAGTACCACAATTCTAACGCTTTTACATAGAACATGAAAGTATAAATCACAAATGTAGAAAATCTGGTTCCGTCGAATGTTCACACCCATTCACAGGAATGTGTAATTTTGATGACCAATGTGATCGATGCTACAGGGTTCTTCTGTCTTTCCTTTTCTGCAGAACCAAGAACCGGTCTTCTCCAAAGATGGGAGCCAGTTCTTCCTAACTGTGCCGGTCAAACAAGGAGGACGTGGGGAGTTCCATCACATCGCCATGTTTACCACACAGGTGAAGGGCCAGCTCACAGTCACTCCCCCTGAAGTTGATGCAGCGTTTTCACGAGCACATGATTTTGCCAAACATTTTATTCTGGCACGATTGATGGTGTGTGTTGCCACATTTAATAAAACTCTTTAATGTCATGTCAAGCCAAGTATACAGGGGGAAAAACTGAGGATTAAGGAAATTGAGGAAATTACTCAAACCGGCCTTAATTAGGGTCCTCGCTTTGGCTAGTCGTAGAGGAACCTATTGTATTTCAAGGAGTTATTCTTTTCTCTAAGTAACTTTCCCTTTTTAAGGACATTATCATATTCAAACAGTTGTTAAATTTGGCATGCATATCAGGATTGGTGAAAAAAATGATATTTTTATGGTCTCGCATTTGGGCATTACACACTTAGTCAGTTTTGTCCCCCGATGCTCGATTCACTTGAAATTTGGCACACATGTGCTCTTCGACATGCTCTACAAAAATGTCAATCAAGTTATGCAACATTTTGTTTTTTTGTTAAAAACACGTTTTTGCTGATTTATCCTAAACGCTATCTCAGATTGTCATTTTATAAATGAATTGGTCTGACCTCACCAAAATTATAGCATGTGTAAACATTCGACCCCTGAACACACTCAAATTTTTTCATAATATTTGAAGAATAGGGGGCACTGCAGTTAATCATTGAAAATCTGACCATTTGGCCTATTTTCATGATTTCTTAGAGTTGTAAAAGAACAAACTCCTCCCAAGGATTAAACCAGATTATTTTCAAATTTTTCTAGTGTGACCTTGAGACCGTAGGCTCTAAAAATTGCATTTTTTCCTGTTCCACATTTAAGTTGAATGTTTTTTTATTTTACACCCTGCTCCACACGGGTTATGATCCTGAAAGGTTAATGTGATCCCTCTCAAAAGTTGTCAGAAAAGACTTAGGACCTTGATAATGCTTCACTGTGAATATTATAAGAATCCTATAAAAGGGGGCGATTGGGAAGTAGTCCTGTGAATAAGATTTTGAAGAAGGTTCGCTCATGTATGACATTTTGAGAAGCTTTAATTTTAAAATGGTAAATCATAATGTCCTGGTTTTCACCGAATCACACCGTGGGGATGTCTACTCTGTGCCTGAAGTGTAAATACTGTGTAACTATTGATTTTTCCTATTAATTATAACCTGAAATTGACCAGAAGTAGTCTCGTTAAAGATTTTGAAGAAGGAAATGTGGCACACACATTTAGAGTCAACGATGTAGTTATCTGATATAGTTTTAATGTTTCAAAGCGGTAATTCGGCTCAATACCACCGTTTTCAAATATTAATTTAAGCAGCCCCAGCGCTACGTTTTACCTGCAAGTTTGAGACTTAGTTGGAATATGTGACACAAGAAACCTAAAAAGAAAAGTGGCGAAAGGAAGTTACATCTTTTATTTTATTTCCTTCTCCTCGCACATTTATCAGATCCCTCTCAAAAGTTGTCAGAAAAGACCTAAGACCTTAATAATTTTAAAGATGAGGTTTTCAAAGTGGCATTCCTGGCGTCGCTTCACACGGTTAACGAGCACTGACTCGCAAGCGCTTTGTCCGAAGGCCACAAGCGCCCTCGGCCGCATTTGTAACTGTTCAGCCAGTGCCCCGGAGCAGCGAGGACCCGCCCGACGCTGATCACAGCTTTCATTTAACATGATGTTGTTGAGCAGTTAGTCGAAGTGCAATGCAATGTTAGATGTCCATCCAAATGAACTCTGCTTTTGGTTCTCTTAGTTCAGAGCAGATCAAAATGAAGTTCGACATCTAACATCAGGGAACTGGGAGGTGACCAAGATAATTGCCTATGATGAGAACACTGACAACCTGTAAGTTTGCATTTGTTTCTTAAATTTAAAAAAAAACACAGAGGCTAGGTTTTCTTATTAATCACCATTTGTCCTCTGATGAGTCACATTCAACAGACTGAAATGTATTCATTTTTTTCTTTGATTCACAATGGACACCGAACAACACACAGGAGAGTCTGCTTCATGTTTCGTTAATCATGGCTGCTTGTGCGTGTTGTTTATGTTTCTGTTTTCTCTTTACAGATACTTTCTCAGCACAGAGGGTTCTCCGCGAAGACGGCAACTTTTCAGGTTGCTTCCGCAAACAGAAAACTCTGCTTTCACAGTGATAGTGACATGACAATTGTCTTAACAAGATCTTTATATGAACCCGATATCCCGATAAGATATCAGGTTCCTCTCTGTTTTCTTTTCTTGCTTGTAAAAACGTTCTCTATAAAGTGAAAACAGCAGGAACAGCAAGCAGTCTTAATCGGAAATGTTGGTTTGAGGATATTTTCTTAATGATTAAAATGAATTGCCAATTATAGTATAATACATTATAATCTTTGCTATAATGCACTATAATTCAATGAGATTAGAAATAATAATTATTTGCTTAAGTAAAGTAAAAGAAAATCATTAGAGCATGAAAGAAAAAACCAAACACAGTCAAATCATGGCTTATACATACACCCATACTGTAATGCCTCACAACAGTGACTAACATGTGATAATTATAATATGCGTTCATTTTGACAGCCCTATTAATTACTAACAACAAAACATCTTGTTATTGTGATAACACAGGCAACACATTTAGCTGGATGTGTTTCATTGCTAGTGTTGTTCTCTTGAGGGGATTGTTGGCCCACGATAAGAACAAAGTAATGCCGGCATTATCCTCCATTTTTCACTAAAAATGCTTTTGTACTACCTTGTCTTACCATCCTGATATCCTCATCTCTTCTCCCCAGTGTTAAAACGGTGGGGCTGTTCCCACGGCGATGTCTGACATGCGAGCTGAACAAAGCTCACTGTCTGTACTTTGATGCCGACATCAGCCCCGCAAACCAGCACATTATCCTCCGCTGCAAAGGTAGGCCATCTCGCACCGGGCCCTCGGCTTCAGCCTCCTCCACAAAGGTTTGCATGAATGATTACGAAAATGATATTTGTCGAATTGTTCAGGGACGTCAATTCTCAAAAGGAGGACATTACGTAAAAAGCAAAGGATAACAGACTTTACAATACCATTGTAGAGGACTTCCCAGTTCACACAGTGTGCAGCTGAAGGGACCATAAGAGTTTCACAGAAGGATTAATTCTCTTCCAGACCTTTGTGAAGGCAGTCCACTGCTAAATGCATCATCTGTTATCCCTCCGAAAACTCTTTCTGTCTAATTATTTCGATTTTAATCATCATGTTATGGATCAAGTACAGTATCAGTTATAGGTTAATATTAGTCAATAGTTGAAGTTATGTTGTTTTCTGTTCCGTAAAATGATTAGAAATTCCAATTTTGAAAACAGAATTTTTACTTTGAATAAGAATGGAATCATTACATTTGGCTAAAATGTATTGCTTGAAAAGACAATACAAATGCAGAGGGTTGCATAAATGTGGGATTCTGCTGTGTTTTATGTTCCTAATGTATTCATCCAACCTGTCAGCCTTCGCTTCCCGCAAACTGTCCCCCTCCAACTATTCTCTCTTTAATTAATCTCTCATCAGTTCCATATGAGAGGCATACAATTAAGCAGACGCTCCATTGTGTATAATTACTTCTAGGTAGCGTAATCGGGCAACAAGTCGCTTGTTTGATAGAGGGTGACTCTTTATGTTGTTTGTATTTTCAATTTATTTTTGAGCAGATGAAAATGTTCGCTGCTCAGAAGCTTCAGGGTTGTGTTCCTTTATTGATTTATTGGATAAGAACTCCGCTCACGATTGATGCAGAGACGCTCACATAATGAAACTCTGCGCGATCCAAGCGTGTGGTGGAAGGACTCCCAAAGTCAAAGCTACTGCAGCCTTCTAACAGTGAGGCTGAGAGAGGATGCACATGTGAATTCTTTTCAGTACGTGAGAGCCGAGCAGCTTCAATGCGTTTTGTTTTGTGGGAGTTTGCTTTTCCACGAGACTTGCCATCCGATTAACCTCTACCTATGCATTCCACAAAGGGACATTGAAGAAAACTCACTCAATTTGACAGTCTGAATTTATTATGGAGGTGATGTAAGTGATCTTTAACCCCTAATTGATGCAAGGAAAATATGGAAGTCGACCACAAAACGGTCGACTGCATTTGACTTTTTGTGTCTGCTTTGCAGGAGCAACCTTTTCTTTTTGTTATCTGCAGAGCACCCATCATCCTGTGGTGAGGATTAAAATAACAGGATAATGATTACATGACAATCACAGGCTTTATTCCTTTCTTTCAGGTCCTGGAGCACCCACTGTCATCCTACACAGCCTCAATAATTCAAGTAAGGAATCTATTCGTCCTGGTGAGAAGTGACGGGCAAGTGAGGACCAGTAAAACTCTACCTCTCAACTCCTGTTTATTATATACTGGTGTATTTTGCATGAATATACCTGGATTGTGGATTTGTCAGACCGCACTTTACTTTTCACAACACAGCTGTGGAAATTCAAGGGAATTCATCTTCCGGACGCTGCGTGAGCTTCTCATCGATGTGATTGTATCCGAAACATTTCAAAAGCTCGTCTCTGAGTACGGTTGGAAATAAGCTGAATTTACCTGAAAATGGGTGTTGTGGTTAACGATCATCACATGCTTAGATGGTCTCTCACAAAAAGTAAAGGCATCTGGCGATAGCATCTTTCAACAATATCTTGACAACATATCCCCCCCTCTCACCATAGTCGTACAGTAGGGTAGCCCCGATTCTTTGCTTTGTATTATCTATTTGATAGGGATGCATTTACAACACTCAGTGTCAGATCTGCTCCCTCAAATGAGCGTCATTTCAGTGTTTCTTAAGACTGAAATAGGTTGAGGACAGACAGATGGAAAAAAACAAGCTTCTCCTGCATTTACTGTGGTGATGTCACCAGGGCTTTTTGGAATGCAGTAGCTATGATTGCTGTTTCTCAGCGCTGCAGGTCAACCAGCTAAAGAAACGTTGTTCTCACTGTTCTTCGGGTTGTTGAAGAATGTTTTGAGACTAAAAGAAACTACATGTTCTGTGCGTAAAACCTCTCATTATTGTGATCTGTTTCATAGTATACAGGGTAGATTTTGTGATTGACCAGATTATGTTGAGTCTATTGAAAGGTAGTTAAGGCACAACTTCAACATGAGTTGATGAGGTTGTGAGCATTCTTTTGGGGTTGGTTCTGTCGGACAGAGGGGGCTTTCACATCAGGATTCTTTTCTTAACACACAGACTAGTTTACATAAGAGTAAACGTCTAGATGTGTTTAGCATGTACACACAGAAACCTAGTACACGCATATTTCTTTGTGCTATCCATGCCTGTATGTGTGTCAGGGGATTTCTTTACCTCCCTTAAAAGTTAACAGCTGTGCCACAGAAAAGAAAGCAATTTGTATTTGGATAGGCCCTCCATCCACAGCTGGGAACTCAAGGCCCCTGGCAGCTTTCATAATGAGGCGTCTATTGATTTGGGGTTGTACATTAGAAGTGCAGGATGAATTCAATTTCATCTAGGCTGCTCCTCAGATGGCTTAAATGGTAAAAATGGGAAAAGAGTGTCAGAGAATCATTGTTTATTTACAATGGAGAAGATTCCAAGTCCTCAGTTGTCGAGGCAAGACTTAGCAAACTGATGGGCGTGACAAGGCCTTTTAGAAATGATTACTGTATCTCTATTTGATTGTGCTCATCCAAGTTTAACAGTTGTACGAATGGCCGTTACTAGCTCAGTTTGAATTAAAGGGGAACTACGCCTATTTAAAAAAAAAGTCAGCTGCAAATAATCAGTTTGCAACCAAGATCAAACTTTTTTTTAATTTGGTTTCTTTTTAGAGGGGCAAAAAGAACAAGCGATACATATATATTTGGTTTTATCCTTTGATTGCATATTTCATATGATAATCTTAAACGTATTACAACTTGGAACTGTCTCCTTTTATTTGCAAAAGCTAAACTAAAAGCAGATTAAATTCAGAAATCCAAACCTTTTGTATCAACCACAAAATGAAACAATGTCAGGAACGATCCTGAGCTTCAGATCTTATTCCACTCACCTACACCTTCCATCTCATTTCATTATTCCTCCGGCTCCAGAGAGAGCCTTGTGTCATTATGGGCAATTTGAATGCGGAGAGACTTTCGTTATTGGAATCAATTTTTGGATTCTTATCATCCTTAAAACCCATTCCCCTCATCTTTTTTAGATTACTACATCCTCGAGAACAACTCTTTGCTAAAGGCTGCTTTGATGCTCAAAAGGATCCAGCTGACTGACTTCAGAACTGTTCAAATGGAGCATTTTGGTGAGAGTTGATTGGTTTCCATACCATTACGGGAATTCATGTAGAGAATTGGTCATACAATTGTTCTTCTCTTATCAGATTTACCTTTGAAGATCTCTTATCCACCGGATTTCACTGAGTCCCGTCACTATGGGCTTCTGTTGCTGATGTACGTACCATTTGTGATGACACAATATATCCTGAAATATGACAGAAATGCATTCTGATAAACTCTTTTCATTTCTCTGTAAATTTTTGCTCTGAACATTCATTCATCTTTGGTCGAAACATTCATCCAAGCAGGGTTATACAACATAAAATAGTATAAACATAAAGTGTGCAGCATGTAGTCAAAGAGAAAAGACATTTTCTTCTTCTATAAGAGCTCAAATGTTGTCCATAAAATTGTTCTCTCATTGCTATGATGAAAACACTGTAGTTAAATTTGACCCGTCTCCATCTTGTCCCGCTGCGAGGAATTATGGGACAGAATGATCTGCTTTCCTTTCGCAAAAGATGGCCCAGTGGTTCCTATGCCTAAGGAGCTAATTAGAGAAGCATTGAAGCTCCTTTCCTTAGTATTAGAGAATTCAAACAATTCTTATCGCGGAGGCCATTTACACTACTTCCAGGTCATTTGACTCAGTGAAGCACCTTCTTAAGCAAATTTGACGATTAGAATCCAGCCTTTGTGTGTTGAGTTTTTCTTTGTTCATGATATCTTGTGCTGTGTTCAGTGACAGCGCCCCCGGTGGTCAGGCTGTGACCGACCGCTTCTATCTCGACTGGGACTCGGTGCTGGTCAGCTCAGACAACGTCATCGTAGCTCGTCTGGACGGCCGAGGCAGCGGCTCCCAGGGTCAGAGGATTCTGCACGAGGTTCACCAGAGAATAGGAACTGTGGATGTTCAGGACCAGGTTGCAGCTGTAGAGTACGCTTTCTGATTCACTTATTCTACTTTAAACGAGCGATGTCCCCACATGAGACCACGGCAGATGAAATAAGACCAGGGGAAACGGCTAAAACAAAACTGTACATAAAACGTGCATTATTCTTGTTTGCATCGTTTTTATGTAAGTTTATGATTAATCCCTTCTAGTCTAAAACTTTTTACAATATTACATTTGATTTGATCATAAAAACGTTGAACAGCATGGTGATTTCTAAGGCTTACCGGTTGCAGTTGCTGCTTTCTTTTCCGAACACATTATTGATTTAAATTTACACAGATCCTTTGTTATTCTTTTATCCCTTGGAGGGAACAAGATGAATAAAGTCGTTTTTTTGCCTTTTTTCCAATTTGCGTGCTTATTTTTTTTTTCTGCACTTGTAAATGCGGTTTTGTATTCCACTTGGTACTCTTTTTCCTGCTGTGATGTCCTTCGTCTACCAACAGAGATGGTTGTCCGTACTCCAGCTGGGCTTTTTTTGGATTTCTTTGGAGTCAATTTCCTTTAAATTCCCAAACGAGTTGTTAATATAATTTGTTAATTTATTTGATATGAATTCAACATTTATCACATATACATTTGCATGAAATATTTTACGATCATACCTGCTTTTGCAAAATACTATATTACTAATATGTAAGATTATCACATACTGAACCATCTGGTTGATGTGAGCTAACCCTAATGTGTGATTGGCTTTTCCTCCCACATAAGCTATGTGATCAATCACATGGTCCCTTAGGAGTCGCGCTTAAAGGTTATTAAACACTTGTACGAGTCTTGTTTTTCGCTTTCAGTGAAAAACTTTTTTTTAAAGATATAGCTCACAATAGGTTTCCTCATAGATTCCATCAACTTCATTAATAAAAATTCATAAAATATTCACTCATTACTTTGCATAACTTATGTAATTTATATTCAATAAATGGAAATATACAATAAACTATAAAATAAACTAAAGCTCAGATGGTATTTGCTTTTTCCTTATAGATTCATGAAGAGTTTTCCATATATTGATCGGACACGGATAGCAGTGTTTGGAAAGGTGAGCCTTTGATCTCAAACAAGATTAGATGGCAAATGAATTCAATACCAAGGCTGTTTTGCCACTAGCATGCTGCTACTGAGCAAAAGTCCATGTGGAAATCAATGATTTTCCACAAATATGAAAAGCTTGTTTATGTAATGTTACATGGCTTTTTACCATCAAAGTTCCATGTGTTTATGTGTTTGTGCTTTTCTGCTCAGGGTTATGGAGCCTACATAACATTAATGATGCTCAGGTCTACTGACAACCTTTTCAAATGTGCGTGTGCAATGTCGCCTGTGACTGACTGGAAACTCTATGGTAAGTTCAGAATCCCTTTCAAGAGCCCTTGCTCATGATGAAGTTACACTGAATTCATTAAACCCCTAGAAGAATATTATCTTATTAGTGTGACTTTTCTTACATACCACTAACTAAAAATAACTAATTAGGAATTTTTAGTCATACTCTAAACATGCCTGTTGTTCGCAGAGACTTTTTTTACCTCAACGTTCAAGCTCCACATTTCACTTTCGGCACGCCAAATAAAAGTAAACAATTCAAGTTTAAAAAAAGGCTGTGTTTGTGTAGAGAGGAAGAAGTAAAGATTTGGCTGTTAAGAGGCTGTTTTCGTCAGATAATACAGTAAAGTGAAACTTAACTTCTAGTGCAAAGGTCTTCAACAGGGGGTCCGCGACCCCCCCCAGAGTGGAAAAATACAATTTATACAATTTTTCCAACCATTTTTTTCCCACAAATTTAAATGTCTTCAGAATCAGACCAACAGACCAAAGAGCATTCTTTTACCCAGAGGTCCCTCATACCTACCCAAGGTGTCATTTCCTCCTCACTGGAAGCAATTCAGCATGAGATGAACTCCACTTTGTTGTGGTGCAGCTCAAGCAGAAGCACTGTTTGCCTTAAGATTGTGTCACTTCTCATTTGCACAGCATCAGCTTTCTCTGAGAGGTACCTTGGCTTGCCATTACGGGATGACAGCCGATATCAGGTGGGTGTTCCCCATCTAACCTCTCCCCGCACACACACAAACACACACACATTCGCACGAGCACAAACACATTTACTTGCATGCCGTTGAACTTCCAAAGTGTCTTGTCACACATGTATGACACACTCACACTTAATCTCCCACGGTTACCAAAGTGAGAGGCAACAGTGCTTCACATTTCCTTGTGTTTTGTTATCCTCCATCGGACTTTGTCACTCATCTCGCGGGTAACACTCTGCACCGATGTGTTAGATCCCATGTTCTTTGTAAGCCTTTAAAGGGTTGCCTGGCTCTCTCAGGAGTCCCACACAGACGAGATGTTGTGCTATCACAGGTGTTTTCCGCAGTGAGCGGAACGAGCACAGTGAGGGGGAACAAAACAGTTGTTTTTCCCAAGCACATGTAAACAACCACCCAACAAATCATTCTGTTTTCGGTATGTTTGCCAGTCTGCAGGCTTGGCTACGAATATCTTTCCCAATCATTTGTGAAGGCAAAGATACTTCCAGCATAAAAAAACACATTTTCAATGTGACATTCTTTATCCCATTAAGATTGCTTATTAGATTGAAATGCTATTTAATCCGAGTACGATGCACTTTCTGCAACATCGTCATCGTTGCTTTCTTCAATGTAAGTTAGCCTTGTCCATCAATCTAATATCTCCATTTCTTATTTTCCTCACAGTTTTCCAGTGTGCTACAGAACGTTCAAGCGCTGCGGGAACAGAAATTGATGCTAGTGCACGGCACAGCAGATGGTAAGATAAAATAGATGTGTTTGAATGAAAACAGTGCATCTGTGATGCATCGCAGCATGAAACCCTGGCACGTAATTAGGCAAATGCTTTTTGATCATGAGTAAAAAAGAATAACAGGGTTATTTAAATAAATGCGGCGATTTCCAGAGGAAACTTTGTGGAAGTATTTCCATCCTCCTAGAATTTTATTGTCTTGTTATTTTTCCCAGTTAGGATTTGGTTGAGTGTTGCTGTTTACATGTTTAGTTTTTTTTCGTTCCCAGCCAACGTCCACTTTCAGCATACTGCTGAACTTGTCAAGAACCTTGTGAAAGTTGGAGCAAACTACTCAATGCAGGTGTGTATCCCATCAACAGGGTCACCAAGGCACAATCTCTACGCTGCATTTGTTACAACAGTAATAGACATGCATGTATTATACACTCACCGGCCACTTTATTAGGTACCCCATGCTAGTAACGGGTTGGACCCCCTTTTGCCTTCAGAACTGCCTCAATTCTTCGTGGCATAGATTCAACAAGGTGCTGGAAGCATTCCTCAGGGAGTTTGGTCCATATTGACATGATGGCATCACACAGTTGCCGCAGATTTGTCGGCTGCACATCCATGATGCGAATCTCCCGTTCCACCACATCCCAAAGATGCTCTATTGGATTGAGATCTGGTGATTGTGGAGGCCATTTGAGTACAGCGAACTCATTGTCATGTTCAAGAAACCAGTCTGAGATGATTCCAGCTTTATGACATGGCGCATTATCCTGCTGAAAGTAGCCATCAGAAGTTGGGTACATTGTGGTCATAAAGGGATGGACATGGTCAGCCACAATACTCAGGTAGGCTGTGGCGTTGCAACGATGCTCAATTGGTACCAAGGGGCCCAAAGAGTGCCAAGAAAATATTCCCCACACCATGACACCACCACCACCAGCCTGAACCGTTGATACAAGGCAGGATGGATCCATGCTTTCATGTTGTAGACGCCAAATTCTGACCCTACCATCCGAATGTCGCAGCAGAAATCGAGACTCATCAGACCAGGCAACGTTTTTCCAATCTTCTATTGTCCAATTTCGATGAGCTTGTGCAAATTGTAGCCTCAGTTTCCTGTTCTTAGCTGAAAGGAGTGGCACCCGGTGTGGTCTTCTGCTGCTGTAGCCCATCTGCCTCAAAGTTCGACGTACTGTGCGTTCAGAGATGCTCTTATGCCCACCTTGGTTGTAACGGGTGGTTATTTGAGTCACTGTTGCCCTTCTATCAGCTCGAACCAGTCTGGCCATTCTCCTCTGACCTCTGGCATCAACAAGGCATTTTCGCCCACAGAACTGCCGCTCACTGGATGTTTTTTCTTTTTCGGACCATTCTCTGTAAACCCTAGAGATGGTTGTGCGTGAAAATCCCAGTAGATTAGCAGTTTCTGAAATACTCAGACCAGCCCTTCTGGCACCAACAATCATGCCACGTTCAAAGTCACTCAAATCACCTTTCTTCCCCATACTGATGCTCGGTTTGAACTGCAGGAGATTGTCTTGACAATGTCTACATGCCTAAATGCACTGAGTTGCCGCCATGTTATTGGCTGCTTAGAAATTAAGTGTTAACAAGCAGTTGGACAGGTGTACCTAATAAAGTGGCCGGTGAGTGTATAACATGCATGTTATTCCAAGATAATGTAAATAACACCCATCAAAAGTGTCTTCAATGTATTGGATTAGTTTAACAGCTCTGATTTGCCGAACGCTGGTTCTGTGGTGTCAGACAGTCAATATCACCACAGGCTATCACAGCCAACCAAATGTTAAGAGCAGGTTGAGCAATTACTGACTGTATAGAAAAATAGAGTTTGTTGGTTTGCAAGAGGATAGAAAGAGCTCATCATCATCATCATCATCATCCACAGCTGTCATTTAACTGGTTGGACATGATCACCTACATTTGAAAAATGTGGTTGAGGAGAGATCAATTTATTACATCAAAGGATTGTTGGAATGTATCTTATATCTTATAGTCTTATAGTCTATATAAAATAACCTTGATTAATTGCATCTTATTGAAACATGATACTCGGTTTAATTACGAGATCAAAAACAGCATAAAGAGGTTAGGTTAAACAAAACGTGTCAAAAATTGCTTGAAACTCAAACTCAAGGCTCAAAGTGGAAAAAAATTGGAAAAACTAAATGTAGAAGTAGAATTTGTGGTAAAGAATAAAAATTTATTGTGACACACTTTTAAAATGTCCTGAGAAATGGTAGCCTCACAAAGGACTTCCTCTGGCATTCAATGAGACTCAAGTTGCAGCCTTGAAAATACTCTTCAGCCACTGATGGGTTGACAGATACAAAGTTGGTGAGCAGTTTGTCAAGGCCAGAGAAAATGTCTTTCTCGACTATCTTAAACAGGCAAATGGACACTGAAAGACACTCTAGAAAAATTGACAAATGTACTGGCAGAAGTATGGACTGCAGAGTATAAGATTAATGGGATTATCCAAAATGAGGGGCCTTGTGGTTCAAAATAAATGTAACGACAGAGTTTCTGTGGTTTAAATATTGAAAAGACTGCATTTCAAGCAAATTGATGGGTTGAAGATGAATGAATAATTTTTAAAAAAGAGATGGTTGGACACTTTGGTTTAAAAAGAAGAAAGTCAATTTCAAGTCGAGTAGGGTATGTTAATTCCAGTTTTCAAATATCTATGTATCAATACCCCTAACGTGATACCAATCTGATAACTAAACACGCTATCCCTTTTAAACTGTTAAACCACATCTCTAACAGCATATTTTCATCAACCAGAGGCTTACTGCAAGGCTCTATATTGTACATAAATATTGTTCTCATATGACACAGTCATATACACGCATGGGTGGAGAAGCCAAACAAGCAGCGGCTAAAATGTCTCAAACAATGGAAAATGTTGCAAATTCTCTCATTTCCTTCATCTGGAAAAGTGTAAAAATGTACAGTATATCATTAATATGCAGAAATAAAAGGCAAATATTAATGCTGATGGTCAAAAAGAAAAGTAGATTAAGTCTCATCGCTGATGTGCTAGTCTAGAAGGACATTGGTGAGATGGGACTAGGGTTCTTCATGTGTGCTCAGGAACGACCGATGCAAATGAACTATGAGCTAAATCTTATAAATGACCTGTCTACCACAATGCAAGTAAATTATTGTGTTGAGAGACGGAGGGAAAGGTCTGAACAAGCATCAATAAAAGAGGAACCTGGATTTATTTTCACCTGATGAATGTAGTCCAATATTCACATTAGGATTTACTTTAGTTCACTAATCCAAGACAAAGCAGCAAACTCCTTCACTGTGTCAGTCAGTAACGTCGTCTCTCTGCTGTGCCGTGCTAAGCAGATAGCGTACAGTGGGATTCAAGAAGAGTTGAAAATGACGTGAGACACAAAAACATCTATTTTGCAGCCAAGACAACAAGCTAAGAGACAATAAAACACTAACTCAGAGTTAATGGGGAACTCCACTGTTGTTTTTTGCAACCAACGAATGGAAGTTACCGTATTTGAATGACGTAGGAGGAACCAGAGTTTCCGTACAGGGCTCTGGTAGCGACAGCTTCCTGTCAATAGCAGTAAGTCCGCCTTAAAGCATACCCTGCTCTATGGTCTATTGGACTCTAAAAGGAGATTGATACCCTAAACTCTTGTTTATTGAGGTAATGAATCAATTGAGAAATAGTGATTTTCTCATAGATTCTATACGATCAGACTTACTTTTGCAACCGGAGGAGTCACCATGCCGGTCAGTACAGAGAATAAGACGGTTCCACACTGGCTTCAATCGGCAGACCTGGAGGTTTCCGACATGTTTAGGCCCATTTTAAATACAGCATGTGTGTGAGCGCCTCCTAGTGGTAGTATCAGAAAAGACATTGTGGCAGACTGTAGCAGTGGGCATGTCTCACCCAATCCCATGTTTGCATTTGTGTCTCCAAACAATGTGTCCACTAATTTACTTATTTTTTACCCGCCAGATCTACCCAGATGAGGGCCACTTCTTATCTCAGCCGAGTCGCCAACACCTCTACGGCACGTTGACCAGCTTCTACAGGGACTGTCTGAAGGAAGAACTTCTACCGCTGCCTGACGAGGAAGAGGATGAGGAGGAGTAGGCTGGAAGCTTTTAGGCTCAGACCTTTGGCAGGGCTTGAAAAAATTTGGCTAAATATCTTTCAAGGCCTTTCACGTTTGGACAAAGTATTTAGCTGGACATGGAAACTGTGTGTGTGTGTGTGTGTGTGTGTGTGCGTGTGTGCGTATGGGTGACAGAGCACTCCGGTGTGAAAATGTGTAGAAATGTGTTGAAAAGACATTTAAAGGACACAAACAGTGACACAAAGTCATTTGAGTTTTGGGACGCTCCGTTTCTTGGTAAAGTGCACCGAAGACCTCTCCCATCTCCTACAGGCTCTCTGGGCTGCAGCCATCCACAAGTGCATGCATTTTTTTCTCTTTGCGCCTTCACGCATTTTCGCCATGTTAGTCCCACTTACGGTAGCACTCGAGAAGAAACAAAAACACAGATGAACACTTTTGATCCCACCTATCCTTGGGTTGGAAATGCTAGAGTCTATTTCTGAATAAGTGCTATTTACGGCTGACACACTCCTGAGCAACAATCTTTATAGGTCACACTTTATTGTACAGGGGTCTGGTGTAGCCATGTATAATGCCTTATGAGGATCAACATACTGTAATCTTAGTTGCTGGCAGTGGTAGTCATCCATTAGCAGTGTAATGTTAACCTATGTCAACTCAGGCCATCGAGACACAGCATTGCAGTCACTTAAGTATCAATTACATCACTATATAAGCTGTATGATGATAATAAGTTATTGTTTGAAATGAGGATAATGAATATTGGCCATACCGTAATTTCAGCTTCAGGCCACACAACATTGAATACATTTGTTTCTTTGTATCTCTCAGAGATGAAGTCAAGAGACGTTTTCCTTATCTCTGGATATTCTCTTTTTCAAGAAGATAATAATTAACTGCAGTGGTTATTAATGACAATGGGTGTACTAAGACAGAAAGTTTTACAGTGTCAGTAAGGTGTTTGCATGTCTACGGGGAACGTGTCAAGTGTTGTCACATTTTGTACAGTACCAATACAGCAGAGTGTGTACATAAATATATTTTTGAGATTTCAGATCTCATAGATTGTTTAGTCTATGGGGATGGATTCATTTGACCTGGATATCTTGTTCCTTTTTTTCAGCTGTTGATTCTTCTTCTTAAGATGGATTTTGTAACGCTTTTTCTTGTTCTTTTTGCTGTTTTAAAAAGGCAAAGGGCAGGGTTTGAGCTTTCGGGGTTATTGTTATTGTCCTCTAGTGATGATTATAAATAAAAAAAGACTATGAAACACAATGAATTATGCTGATGAGGAGTGGATAACCGAATCAAGAAAAGCTCTTTATGCAATAATAATATTAATTTAAGTTACTATCATGAACATCAAATGATCAAATTCAATTTATTTTGTTTAACCCAAAAATCATAATTTTCCCCTGGCTTTACAATCTGTACAAATGCCTCATCCAATCGGCACAAGATTAAACTTCCCTAAAAAAAAACTTTAACAGAGAGAACAAAGGAAGGGACTCATGCCAGGATCCTTCTATCAGGATGGACAGAATGCTTAAGATCTCAGAATGAACAAGGTAAAAGATGTACAATACGTTCAATATTAAGAGCAGTAAGGAGAATGATATTGGAAACAAAAAATGAAAGCAATAACTCAAGCGGTAATGGGGTCAGCAAGAGTAATACTACCAATAACGATGAGAGCAGCAGTGGATATCAGCCGACCACTACAGGCACAACCAAGGTCTAGATAGAACCGCTATCCACACAAACCTGTGAGCAGGGGAAGCACAGACACTGCAGGGAGGGAAAATAAGTGATGATATTGCCGTCCCCCTGGGGCCAAAAGTGGTGAGTGTATCCGTGTAGAAAACCTCTCATTTTACACAGCAGGGTCAGCGGTCTGCTCCGCGCGGTGCTGCTTGTGGTTCTCCCGTGCTTCTCTTCTCTCTCTGTGGGGGCCCAGCAGGACGGTGTCTCTGCTGACTCTAGTCACGGCGGAAGGAGGAGCTCTGCTCTGAGGGCAGTTTGAGGGCTTCGGTAGACATGGATCCGTCCACAGCAGGATGGTCAATGCTCGAGTCGTTCGTGATCCGGCATCTACTTGTTCAAAGACATCATGGCTACTTCAACAGTGCATGTTTTCGCGCATTAACCGTTTCCTGAAAACAATGGCCTGGTTGTTTGATGTTCATTCAGTCATAAATACAGACACATACAACTTGTGGTAAAGTGTACTCCTCTTGTGACTCTGCAAAAAAAGGTGACACATGAAGTGTATACAATGTTATCATGGAGACCAAGACAAATAAGCGCTGGTTTACCCCAAAGGACCTATTAAATTGAAATATGCAGATAGAATCCCTCCCTCTTTCTCTCTATCCGTCGGTGGTTCTGTTCCCCCCTTTCAACTCTCCGCTGACAGAAGGCGTTCTCCATCTCCTTCACCATCCGCTTTTGCTACCCTTTGTGAACCCATGCTGCTGTCCAAGTTTAGAATTGGTCGTTAATCTCATGTGTCAACGGTTGACATTGTCAAAGAGATGCCCCCTCCCTCCCCCATATGAGTCTCCAATCTCCTCACAATCAGTTTTTCCTCCAGCAAGAAGTTTCTCTCTAAGACTGTAAATAATTAGTCATTTCACCATGACGTCACTGGGTAGTTTTCTGGACCGCAGCTTCGGCGCCTTAAGTTCACCAATTTGGCCGCCATATCTGGCTTTTTGGAACCAGATGTGACATGAGAGGAAGAAGAGCAAACTAAAGCTGAATGAAATATTTTCAGGCATCCAAAATGTAACTATAAAGTTTCATGAACGAAACACTCCTGACAACTCCTACCCTAAACCATGCATTGACTTGTGGCTTATTTGACTCTAAATGGTCCATGATGTTTTACATTAACATCATGCTGTATTGAAGGAGACTTGAAACTAGCAATTGTGTCCATAACCTCATGTTTGTTTTCTGAGCCAATAAATCATATTACATATTTTCTCATAGACTTATATATAACTAGACTCGTTTTTACAAGAAGGACAATGAGAAGGAGTCACTCCGTCATGGCCAATGCAAAGAATGCGGGTTTATGGATCCTACCGATTTGGTTTCACCTTTCTAACCCGACTGCTCCACATCCCATCCATACAGATGTTTACCACCACTATCAAACCTCAGGGGCGAGACTCCATTGGTTTGATATCCCTTCACAAGTAATGACACCCCTACTCCAACAATATATGATATCACAATAGGATATAATAGACAAAGACTCATTATGTTTAATCATCTCTCCTATTATCTCAATATCATTTGAATTTTAGGTTTAAGCATCTCTTCAATTAAAGATATCTTGATTGACTACTTTAAAGAAACAACAGATGGGTTCACAGCTAGGTGAAGCTAGGTAAATCCTCTGAGTTCTGGGGTCATTTTTACAGCCATACAATGCTAAAAGTCTTTAGAAATAAAAACGGTTCGAGCTGACTGCGGCTATAGCTTTAAAGCAAATGGGAGATACTGTCTGTCACTGCTGCTACCTCCAAACATGCACTGCACATGTATTTCACTGGTGCACCATCAGCACTTTTAAATCAAGATTGGGCAAATTGTTTTGGCTCTGAAAGAAAAATGTTTTGCTTTGTCTTCTGAGCTCAAAAGCAAATAATGGCACAAACTCAACGCACTCTTGTTTAACAATTTATTTTTATATATATATATATATATATATCAGGAATCAGTTGCAGTTTACACAGAATCAAGCCAGTGCAGAAGTGTAAGCAGCTCATGGATCTTGCTACATCCTACTCTAGAAAGGGCATGGTGATCTTTTCATACACAAAGCACACTGTACAGAATACACGAGTATTGTTAAAACATACATGATTCCGGTTTCTGCCCTTTTGAAACACTTTTCACATTCTGGCATGTTAGACGGTGCATGTAATAGGGAAGAATCCAGGCAGCCATGACCGTTCCTATGAACAACAGTGGGATAGCCAAGAAGCATTTAGGTTTGATTGGACTCATTCATGAAAGGGCAACCAATCAGGGTCACCCCTGTGGAGTATGTGATGTTATGCTAATGTCAAATAATCATGACTTGGTGTCGGTTTTGGAATAAAAAAAATCCAGTGATAGTTGACTGCACAAATTCATGGGTACATTACCAAAGGGAACTGGGAGACGCTAATGTGACCAGTATTAATAAATGGTAAATCGGTAAGTAATTACATTTTAGTAAATGGCTGGCAAATTAACTTTATTATTAATACTTTCTAACCACGTTGAAAAATGTATCTGGATGGCTGTAACATACGTTGCAAATGATGATCATAAGGTCATGTTAAATATTAATAAATACTCTGTAAATCTGAAAATCTGAAGATAGAAGGTACATTTTTAATGATTAATTCAGTCTGTTAATATAATCCTGATGCAATGTCATTATTACTTACATTACCATGCACTTGTATCTGGTCAACATAAGTATTTTACAGTTTGCTCCAACACAATGGGAGATAAATTGTGAAGAGATAGAGACGCACAGTTGCCTAATTAACCATTGGTTTACAATTGATCAATAATGGTTATTATTATTATTATTCTTCTATTGATAGCCAAAAAAATGAAAATGTAAACTGAGAATAGTGAAAGAAAGCACACAAAATAGAACAGCAGAAGGCTGCCTGTAGATGAACTCCACAGGGTCTCGCCCTGCTAATGGCTTTTGATCCTTCTGTCATCATGTTATATCCAAATAGTTTCTAAACTGTATTATTAGCGTGTGCCTATTCATCACAACAAGCACAACATTTCAGTTTTGTTAACATAAAAAGTAGATGGGGCTTCAAACCATTATTATTTGGACCATTGTATTCCCTGAAGAGACTGCATGTTAATGTGACTGTAAAACTCGCTACGGTATATCGTTGGCTATGCAGTTGGGAAATAAGGATGACTGTAATGGGGTAAAGGCACCTGCATAAGTCGTTTTGTGATTTGATTGCCCAGGTTAAAGTTGAATAGTTGCCTTTGCAGTAAATCAAAATATTCACAGTAGATTACAGCAGTCAGCAACAATTATTCAGTAAAATGGAAAAATAGAAGTTTTTTCAATTCCCTGACATTTGTTTTGTGATACAAATCATGAATCTAATCTAAAGCATTGGAAAACAGTGAATACAACCATAATGCCCACAATTAGTAATTACAACTCTGGGATCTCCACACTAGTTCTAGCACATGTAACACAATATATCTTACGTAGAAATGCTTTGGAGAGAGAAATTACAGTCAGAAAACGGTCTCACTGCAAGAGCTCCGTAGTCAGGTTAGTCGTGGTCTTTAGATTTCTCCAGGGCGACAACCTGCTCCTCCTCAAGGCAGAGCTTGAAGAAGGTGAGCACTGAGTTTAGCATGTAGTGTTGACTCTTGGTGGAGGCCATAGTGTGTCCTTCATCTGGGAAAATCTAAGCAGGAGAAAATAGAAAACAAAGTTTAAGTCATTTAAACTTTATTTATTCCTTCATTATATTTACACTGCAATGTTGCGTTTTATTAAATATATATTATATTGTCTTTGCACCAAATGCAAAACGAGGCTGATACGCACTGATATATTTTAGGTTTAACAGGATATGCACTAATCTCTGTGTCCCAGAGGCCTATTAGGGTTGAGGTTCTCCTACTTTTGTCATTGATGTCCTGACGTTGATCAGCCAGAAATGAAGGATGAATATAATGTAGCTGTCTGTCAGTGAGAGTGCCAAAGTAAAGCTAATACCTGTTCACGGGAACGAGTATTGAGAGAAATGATGGACAGACAATCAGACAGACTCCCACATTAGAGTTTCTGTTTCAAGGGAATATCCAGTTCCTTTTCATTAGACCTAATTTTAAGGGACAAATTATTGCAGTTAACCCTACAAATGACTTTAAAAAAAAACGTATGTCCTTGTGCTGCTGCTACAACCACGTTTTTTGAAGACAAAAACTGCAGGACTGTGTGTATGAACCATAGACTGCCTTTAGTCAACTATATACGAAAACTTAGCTGTCTATATTTATGCCTGGATGTTGTTATTTGGAGCGTGGAGCCGCTCCGAGTTAACTTTGCAATAATCTTCAGAAAACAAGCATTTTAAAAGGTGTTTCCTTGATGTCTTGCATACAGACCTGACAAAGCAGCAATTCTGACGCTAGTTATTTCTGCATCCTTTTTAAAGCGGTTTATTGCAATTAAATCCCTACAAAACATTTGGTAATTTTGGTATAGCAGTTAACCAGCTGAGGTGTTGGTTGACAAATATAGAGCACACGACTAAAATCCACAGATTACTTCTGTAGACAGTTGACAGACTGTCTTTCTACAGAGCCAGATGGACACAGTTTAATATATACTGTGCAAACAGTGGCGTGCTCGATATCTTCACATTTATTGGAACAAATACTTACTTTTCCATGCGCAATATTGAAGGAGCCAAATATGGTGGGTCTGATTTAAATCAACTTCTTAGTATCTAACTGTAAGATAACTGTCCTGAGTTCAACAACAGTGATTGACAGCTGCCCTCACAACTTCTCTTTTCTGATTGTTTTTTTTTTTTTTTACCTATGAGCGATGTTAAATCTTACAGAGAACAGAGGAGAAAAAAGGAACCCAAAATTCTTTTTGGAATTTACTCTTGAACTATCTGTCAGTTTCATCGCACTGTGACTTCCACCTCATCCTTGGTCTAGCTTATCCTTCAAACCATAATGTGAGAGACTAACTGAACAATTACTTTCACCAGGGGTTGTTTTTTTACACTGGAACCTTGGTTTTTCACTGAGGGGCGATGGCCATACTGCTGTATTTGGAGGGTTATATTTATTTCATTTAACCAGCTGTGGCTTTAAAGAGGGCAGCTGGTTTGACACATGAAAAAAACTTCAGGGTCTACTCTAAATTGAATAAGATCTACACATAGATGGAATGGCAGCAGTCACCTGAAGGGTGTAGTTCACATTTGACGCAGACAGCATTTTGACCAACTCTGCAGTATGCTGGAAATGAACAGTGGCTGAAAAAAAGAGAAGATAACCCAAATGATAATTCAACCAAGCCGCAGTGCTCTATCCATTGCTCCACAGTTTAATGAAAACTTGATTGTAGAACCAAAACACGGCATATATTTTGTAAGTCAATTCAGTACATGTATTGTTCAAGTCTGTATAGTGCAGTGATGTTAAAGCACACAGCTGAGACTAGGTAGCCTCACAACCCAGTCTCTAAAAAAAGCGTGAAATGGCTACGTTGGTCCACCGTAATAAACATAGTCGTGTTACATTTTCCCCCAAAATAACGTTACTATGTTACGTTTCTTTTGGCCCATTCCTTTACATTGCTTTGCAAAAAGGTCACGTGACTATCAAGTTTCCCGTTAGCGAAGACAAAAACATGGTGGACGGTCAGAATATTATTATTATTATATATTATTATTTTAAGAAAGCATCAGCATTTGTATGCATTTCGATGGCATTTCTAGCGAGAAGTGTGCGTTATTCTTTCATAGTTTTCTATCCGAGACTGTAGAAGACCTTCCGTTTATTCGTTTCTGCGAAGATTTGAGCGCATTATTAAAAAAAACCACTTCCAGTGGGGGCGTTACCGTAACGGGGCGTTCAGCCTTAAAGCCACTAATCGCCAAACAAAACAAACACAAAGCACTCGAATCACATTATGACTTTCTAAACATAAATTGCCTTATTTTTATGAGTTTTCAATGAAAGAATGCATAATTCCCGGGGGTAGGGTTGCCAACCGTCGCGTGACATACCCGGGACATCCCGAATTATGGGCAATTTGGATTTGTCCAGCTCTTTGACAGCTCCAGTCCCGACTTCCAATCACAGCCTCCTAAGTCAATGACGCATAAAGGACGAAGCCTGGAAGTCTCTGTTATGTTAGCCTAGTGTGTGGACAGTATATCTGTAAAGGTTTTACTTTGCTTGAGTAAAGCAGAACAAATAAAGAGAGACTTTAGTGGAGGCCTCACGGCCACTTCACACACAGGGCGGGCAATGCAGCTCATATCTCACTGTTTGCCGGCAAAATTATAAGTCCCGCCTCTCTATGGAATCGTCAGAGCCAATGGAATCGAGCCAGACCCACGTGGGATAGATCGCCCGTTTTCCTGGCCAGTAAAAGTAGGAGACGTGTGGAGCGAGAAATGACGCTCCGCTCTGAGGGTGAAGCCCCGCCCCCCTTTCCCATGTAAACAAGACGTAGGCCCTTTCTCAATACCTGAGACGGCGAGAACGGACTTGCGTTCCTGCGAGAATAGACTCGGGAAACAGGCTCGGGAGTCCTGACTCGCAGGTTCGGGAGAACGGAGAACGGTCATTTCCGCAATTGGAACAGCAGCTGACTTGATGACGTCACCACGTCAGCTGGTCTTGCTAATACGTTTTAATTTAGTTTTTGACTTAAATATTTTACTATTAACAAGCTTTTATTTCTATTAACAAGAAATGTTATATATAATATTGAGCACCATATATATATATATATATATATAGTCAGTTATAAAATAATTAGCTTTATCATTTTAGGAGGAGGAGGTTGGATACAGCATTATACTAAAATATTTGAATGCACACACACATACCGTTTGTCTTGTTACTCAAACATCAAGAGGCTGATGGTCCTCGTACAGCAAGCTGCTGACCACACATCAAAGATCTTAGAGAGAACTATACAATAATTCATATGTGGAATTTTTTTATTCATTATTATTATAATTCAGAGCTTCAGAGTTTCTTTGAAGCTGAAGTTCTGCTGCCGATTTAGAGTCTCGATGACAGTCTCCTCATGTCCTTTAATTAAAACATTGTTAATGCACAATGATGGACAATAAACAAGCTGCACTCTGCGGATACAGACAATACGTTAAAGTTACATTAAAACACAAAGTTATGAATCTATACTCTGTTGTCAAACAGACGTAACCGGTGAACAACATCAGTCTCTGACACCAGATTAAAACTTATGAAGACTCGTTATAGTACAGTTAAATCTCATGTATAACCGCTACGGAGACGTGAAAACCGGCGGAGCATTTCACAGAAGACTCGCCGAAAACAGGCTGCTCTCTGCGGGCTGAGATGAGCTGACCGCCCGGTGCTGGAGGGTCTGACTGTCCGTTAACTACATCTCACATCTCCATCCACGGAGCAGATTGTTACGAAGGCTGCATGTTGACAAACATTTGCTTTAACAACAAAAGTTGCTTTAACAACTAACTTCAGTCATAAAATTACATTCCGTTACTTAAAGTAGTATTTAAAAACCTCGACATAACAATGTGTTTATTTTAGGGCTGTCAAAAATAGCGCGTTAACGGCGTTAATTAGCTGTTTGTTGTTAATTACGTCAATTTTTTTGACGCATTTCACGCATGCGCAGTGTGACAAATTATTCAGGTCCGGAAAGAACCTCTTCTTCTAGGGAATGCACTTCATCCTATACAACACATTACTGCCACCTGCAGGCATACGTCAGGCCGTCAGGTTCAGCAAGTCGTTTGCGCCAGAGACCCGCACCCTCCCCCCCTCCCCCTCCCCCCGGTTCTCGCGCAGCGGAACAGAAAAGAAGAAAAGCTCCGGCCAGCAGAGCTTTGCTAAGAAAAATAAATAAAGAGCAGCGCTGAGATAGAGGAAAGACCATCGGAGAGACCCGTAATACTGTTCTGAAACATGCGGAGGAAGAGAAGCCAATGCGATGTAATTCCTCCCAGGTATGGGGATATTTCACACTGAAATGGGGGGTGGTAGCGAATTTCTTTGCAGCGCCAGTCGTTCTAATCGCCGCGCTTGACTTCAAGGTGTAACCTTTATTATTGTTCGGTCTGAAACGGCGCGCCCAGTGACGGGTGGTGCAGCAATATTGTTGTTCGGGTGGAAATCAGGAGAAAGGTCGGTCCGGGAGATTTTCGGGAGGGGCTTTGAAACATCGGGAGGGTTGACATGTCTGGTCATGTCTGGTCATCGCAGCCCTCAGGAGCACAAACTCACAGCAGAGTGGGATAAACTGCAGAGGCTCGAGACCCTTCTAGAGCCATGCAGGGAAATCAGTCTGTAACTTATCAAATAACATTGATTTGATTATTTTCTGGAATGAATTAAAAAATCAAATATCAATAACATGTATTTATGTAAAAAATAATAATTATGATAATAATAATGATAAGTATGTATCTGTGTCCTGTTATTTATCTTTATTATGCATTTCAGAAAGAAAAAATGGTTAGGATTCAGGTGATTAATCATGATTAATCCACTGAACATTCTGATTAATTTGATTAAAATTTTTAATCATTTGACAGCCCTAGTTTATTGTCGTTGTTGCCTGTTGCTGAGGTGAAATGCATTCTGGGATATTTGGCTCTCACAAGAACAGACCAGCCTGCTCCGATGCATGCCCGGTAAAATGGGCGGGGCGAGTCACATCCGGGTATTAGGACCGTTCTCGGCCAGATGCGGACTTTAGAATTGGAACAGTACTCGGGCTGCGACTGATGACGTTTCACGAGTCCACGACAACAAAAGTCCACACAAGAACGCATATTGAGAAAGGGCCGTAATGTTTTGAAAGAGACACACACACGCTAAGCGTTTAGCATTCGAGCCCGCGGGTAGTGTTGCCAACTCTCCCGACCCCAAATCAGGGACACTTTCGCGGTTTGAAAGGGGGGGGTGCTAGTGGTCGACAGGGGGGGGGAAGCTAGCGGAGGCTGTGATTGGAAGTCGGGACTGGAGCTATCAAAGAGCTGGACAAATCAAAATTGCCCATAATTTGGGATGTCCCGGGTATGTCACGGGCAGAGGTGGAAAGAGTAACAACATTTTGTACTCAAGTAAAAGTACTGTTACTTAAGTTAAATTTTATTGAAGTACAAGTAAAGTTACCAGTCTAAAAATTTACTCAAGTAAAAGTAAAAAGTAGCTCATTAAAAATGTACTCAGAGTAAAAGTTACTTAGTTACTTTTTTAACAGCTGGGTGGGGTGCGGGGGGAAAATAAATCTCAATCTAGTTGTTTTTAATTGAAGGAAGACCTTTACAATTTAAAGTGTAATAGAGCTGGCAGTTCGGCTGACCGTTTGCTGACGTCGCTGACAGACCGTTTACTCTGCGATCTCCTTAAACTGTCTCTGCTCTGCTCACGGAAGCAAAACAATATGTGGACAATAAATATCAGAGCGAAGAGCAGCGAGTGTAGTCAACTACTGCTGCTAACACATCTCGTTCAGACCAGGATTATTTATTTATATCCGTTAATCAACTTTTCTCCTCTTGTTACCCTGGTAACCGCTGTCATTACAGACGGTTGCGTCGATTCTTACTGTGAAAATCTACGTACTTTCGGTTTAGCGGCTACGATTCGTATTTTCATTCGATTTCAGCTGGGTTTGCATCTGTTTTGTCCGTCTCCATCATTCTTGTTTAGCGCGTTCGTTCTTCCGCTCATCACTCAACTCAACAACGCGAGTAAATGTAATTCGTTACTTTCCACCTCTGGTCACGGGACGGTTGGCAACCCTACCCCCGGGAATTATGCATTCTTTCATTGAAAACTCATAAAAATAAGGCAATTTATGTTTAAAAAGTCATAATGTTAACGGAGTGCTTGGTGTTTGTTTTGTTTGGCGATTAGTGGCTTTAAGGCTGAACGCCCCTTTACGGTAACGCCCCCACTGGAAGTGCTTTTTTAAAATAATGCACCGTTAAAGGCGTTGCGTAGCCACGCTTTCCCAAAGAGACACTCAATTCTTGGCAGAAACGAATAAACGGAAGGTCTCGGATAGAATATTATGAAAGAATAACGCACACTTCTCGCTAGAAATGCCATCGAAATCCATACAAATGTTGATGCTTTCTCAAAATAGTGTTTTTCACAGATAATATGCTGACTGTCCGCCATGTTTTTCTTTTCCCTAACGGGAAACTTGATAGTCATGTGTTCTATTTGCAAAGCAATGTAAATGAATGGGCCAAAAGAAACGTAACACGACTATGTTCATTACGGTGGACCAACGTAGCCATTTCACGCTTTTTTTGGAGACTGGGTTGACCCTCAAGTCAAGATGAGATTGAAACATTGAATTTGGCTGTAGAATCGCTTACTACACATTCTTAGCAGTGATACAAATAGAAGCCTAGCAAAAATGAATAAGTAAAAAAATATGCTGTTGTGAAAAGTCAAGTAATTTTCTAAAAAAAAAAAATCTAAATGGTCTAGCCTGCTTCTCAACCCTATAAAGCGTCCACATCTATTTTGATCTCCATACCACACTTACCATCCGCAGTGCCGTGGATAATTCGTAGGTTCAGAGGATTTGATGCTGTGATGTTTCTGAGCAGACTGGAAATCTGCCGGAGACAGTGAACAGTAAGATGAGTCTCCAGGGACTGAGGAGAGTTTTATATATCTTCTAAAAATAACATGTTATTCGAAATGAACAATGGCCCAATCTAAGCTCTTGTGGACCTCAACACTGCCATCAAGTCTGTGAAGGTTCTGTTCTGTCCTACTGTCAAATCATCAAGTGTTTAAGGGTTCTCTTGTAGACATTTTCATAAACACTTTCATTATGAGTCTGCATTCCGGCAGACTTGTAAAGTGACGTTAAACGAGGGGATACCAGTGTAAGCAAACAGCATATCCCTTATCAAAACATTAGTGCAAAAGTTTGGGGTGACCAATTGGTCAATTGCCAAGGCAATGCCGGTAGATCTCTTGCCACTGGAGAAACGCCACGCATGTGCGATCAAATGAGGGAGCTAACGGAAAACTAATGCTAATGCTATTTAACGATGCTTCTTTACGAACAGACCAATTTAATTTCATCCGAAAGCAACCCTGGATGACTCTACTGGTCGATACTGGAAAGCTGCCACTTTGTGCCGACTGCAGGATTAAAATAACCTCCTGTCCCTCTTTTTGTGGTTCAAATGTCAGAATAAAGGGTGTAATTGGCCGTTAGGTGTTGGACTGCTTTGTCAATAATACTGTGTCAATGAGTTCTGAACAGTTTCTAGTTAGTCAACAAAGAGAAGAATGAACATGTATTCTAGCTGCTTACCCTTATAAAATTATAACAAATACCTACTTTGTATTTGTGATCCTCTTTCGCCGGGAAGCCAAAGAATTTCTCAGTATAGGCCGACCCTTTAAAAGGGTGACAAAGGGAAAGAGAGCTATTGTCAGCATTGCTGTTTTAATTCACTTAATATTCATTCACAACAAGACTTTGAATTCCTTTCAGTGTTACTTATTCAGTAGACATTGGATACTCTGACAACTATGCCATTGATGATTAATGTTGCTCCAGTTGTTTTGTTCGGCTTCTTGGATTTGTTTGACATTCTGACTTGGTGGTCCATTTGTTTAGTGTTGCTTTATAAAAATAATGCTGTCACCATGTTGTATTGCTTAGAGAATAGATGTCAGCATTAAACAAGCTGAAGGAGAATGATGTTTGTGTATTGACATTCAGCTACTGTAGCGTGGACATATATTTCTGTAATATTTTATAGTTAAAATAGCTTGTATCCTTTGCAAGAAAAAAACTGCACTGTGTTTTTCGGGGTTTAAGGCTTTTATTGTTAACCTCAGCAGGGTGCTAGGCAACAGGAGCAATCGAGGAAATGCTCATGACGCCTGCAGGAAGCTCCCCCGTAGGCCAGACCATCCCATTTCAAAGACCTTTTGGTTCAGCCTATGCGGTTGTTGGAGAACTAGCCCAGGTCTACCGCTAAGGCTGGAGGCTACAAGGGTGCAGCCTAGCGACTTTAAGACACAGCTATGATCAATTGTGTCCCTGATTATTTCCTCTTATGCCCAATCACCTGCACCTCTTAAACCACGTGTGTGCCTGGTCTCTTTTTTGGTTCGTCTGCTGTTACCTGTGTTGTTTTTGTGTGTGCCGTGTCCCTAATGTGATCTAGTGCGTGTTCTTGACCTTTTCCTCTCTGATTCTCAGTGGGGTCACAGAGGGCATTTGAAGAGATGAGTATGCGCTTGAGTCCTAATCTTGACAAAAATGATGATCATTATGCTACTGTAGCTATATATGACATTCCGTCGGTGTGATACCATGGAGTCTCCAGTTTGTTATAGGGGCGACAGCAATACCACACCGGAACATGGAGCTGTGGGACAGGAGCAGGAGAGTGGAAATAAATCCTCCATATGCCTGAAACAAAGAACACGGCTGCTTGATGAGATTGCCCGGAAGTAGTCATTTTTCTTGGGTAGACATAAAGGCTACGTTACCTTTCCATAAACTCCAACTCTGTTGCCATCGATGTAGGGTAGTCTGATCAGGTGCCTGGAAATGGAATAAGTTAACTAAATAGCAACAAATAAGTAATTATTTCCAAATGAGACTACACATCAAAAGATTTTCTGTGTCTCAGAAATTCAGTTGATCAAGGAGGATTCGATCAGTTTTTGCAGCCTTAGTTAGCCAAAAGAAACCACTTCATTATCCAAAATCATTCATCCGAGGGGGTCTTGGTGTCTGTTTCAGACACAGTGAGCCTTCAACCAACTCCAATTTAAACCCATCAGCATCAAATTTGATATGGAAAGTGCAACTTACTCAGTGTAAAGAGTGAGAAAATATATAGCAGTAGGGGAAGGATGGATTGATGAAAAATCAGCAAAAAATGCACTTGCACCCATGAGAACAGCTCATTTTACATCACTTTTGTTGTGTTACTTCAGCCAAATTTTAATTTAAAAATATAAATGCTTGTAACCACTGACATGTCCAAAACTGAAGATAGTGGGCATGGTGCATGTATTTGACCTTGATTTAGTGAACTGAGGAGCCTGATATCAACCTTATTTGGGTTAACTCAACAAGTATGGACATGAGGAATATGTTCAACGACTACATTCAGTTTCAGTTTACTTAATGCATGTGAGCATTGTGTAAAGACAATTACAAAATCAGCCTATTATCACCTTAAGAATAGATCAAGGATTGAAGGACTTTCGTCTCAACCGGATTTGGAGCAACATGTCTGCATTCACTTTCAGTAGAAAGAACTATTGTAACAGGTCTCCCTAAAAAGTCAGTCAGATCGTAAAAAGTCAGTCAGATCGCTGCAGCTTGAGCCTTCACTAAGACCAAAAAAGTAAAACGCATCACCCCAGTTCTGAGGTCTTTACCCTTCCCTACTGTCCAGCTGTCACGGTTTGGGCCCTCTGCTTGTCTTATTTTGTAGCTTTCTTGTGTCTCGTGTCTCTGGGTGAGCTTCACTTCCTGTCCAGTGATTGCCTGATTGCTTCCACCTGTGTCCAATCACCTGCACCTCCCTTGTGTATTTAAGCCCTGTGTGCCAGTTGTCCTTTGTCGCGTCATTGTCTTGTCAACCGTCCGTTGGAGCACGCCTCTGTCCCTGTTTCTGTGTGTTTAATAAAGAACACTTCTGTTGAGAATCCTGCGCCTGAGTCCTGCCTGCTTCCGCCCGCACCTCCAGCACCGATCCGTGACAGAATGACGCGACCAAAAGAGGACTCAGCAGGATACAATTTTGCAAATCCTTTTTGGGGAACCCTCAGCTGGCTGCCCGGCGTAATGCCAACCACGACTCGCCAGCAGGCTCCGGGCGGTGTTCCAGTCACCGCCCTCGCCCCTCTCCAGACCCAGGTTGGGCCTCGCCGATGGAGGCCAGCGTCCAGCCCCCAGTCCTCAGCGCACGCTGGGAACAGGTGCTGGAGCTGGCCGCCCGCCTCCAGGCCAGGTACGACCCCCACGCCCTGGACCTCCGCATTCGGCGGCAGCGACGGCGGCAGCGACGCCCGGCTCCGCCCGAACCGGCCCCAAGACCCACACCCCCAGCTCCAAGACCCACGCCCCCAGCTCCAAGACCCACGCCCCCAGCTCCAAGACCCACGCCCCCAGCTCCAAGACCCACGCCCCCAGCTCCAAGACCCACGCCCGTTCCGGCCCCCAGAGTCCAGTCTCCGCCCGTTCCGGCCCCCAGAGTCCAGTCTCCGCCCGTTCCGGCCCCCAGAGTCCAGTCTCCGCCCGTTCCGGCCCCCAGAGTCCAGTCTCCGCCCGTTCCGGCCCCCAGAGTCCAGTCTCCGCCCGTTCCGGCCCCCAGAGTCCAGTCTCCGCCCGTTCCGGCCCCCAGAGTCCAGTCTCCGCCCGTTCCGGCCCCCAGAGTCCAGTCTCCGCCCGTTCCGGCCCCCAGAGTCCAGTCTCCTGGCCCGTCCCCACGGCCCCTGATCGTGCCCCCTCCCTCCCATCCCTTGGTCCTCTCCCCCCCACCCCTGGGGGCCGTCTGGGATCCGGCCCTTGAGGGGGGGGTGGGGTCAGGGGTTGGGCCGCCGCAGCCGCACTGCTCGGCGCCCCCCGCCACGACGACGCCGGAGCCGCACTGCTCGGCGCCCCCCGCCACGACGACGCCGCAGCCGCACAGCTCGGCGCCCCCCGCCACGACGACGCCGGAGCCGCCCAGCTCGGCGCCCCCCGCCACGACGATGCCGGAGCCGCACAGCTCGGCGCCCCCCGCCACGACGACGCCGCAGCCGCACTGCTCGGCGCCCCCCGCCACGACGACGCCGCAGCCGCACTGCTCGGCGCCCCCCGCCACGACGACGCCGGAGCCGCACTGCTCGGCGCCCCCCTCCGCGACGACGCCGCAGCCGCACAGCTCGGCGCCCCCCGCCACGACGCACGGCCGCCGACCCGGCAGACCCCCCGAGACCCTGAGGCCCGGCCGCCGACCCGGCAGACCCCCCGAGACCCTGAGGCCCGGCCGCCGACCCGGCAGACCCCCCGAGACCCTGAGGCCCGGCCGCCGCCCCGCCAGACCCCCCGAGACCCTGAGGCCCGGCCGCCGCCCCGCCAGACCCCCCGAGACCCTGAGGCCCGGCCGGCCCCCCGAAGGACCCGACACAGGGCCGCCATCACCCGGAGTTCCCCGCGCGGTCCAGGATCGTCGGGTCCCCACCCTCCCTCCCCTTGTCTGATTTTCTCCGGTTCTGCTCCCCTTTAGGACCGTCTGGAATTCGGTCCTTGAGGGGGGGGTTCTGTCACGGTTTGGGCCCTCTGCTTGTCTTATTTTGTAGCTTTCTTGTGTCTCGTGTCTCTGGGTGAGCTTCACTTCCTGTCCTGTGATTGCCTGATTGCTTCCACCTGTGTCCAATCACCTGCACCTCCCTTGTGTATTTAAGCCCTGTGTGCCAGTTGTCCTTTGTCGCGTCATTGTCTTGTCAACCGTCCGTTGGAGCACGCCTCTGTCCCTGTTTCTGTGTGTTTAATAAAGAACACTTCTGTTGAGAATCCTGCGCCTGAGTCCTGCCTGCTTCCGCCCGCACCTCCAGCACCGATCCGTGACACCAGCAAAGTCTTGAATTTGAAATCCTGAATGGTTTGGAGCCAAAAATACATGTCTGACCTGCTACCTTATGAACCACCCCAACCCCTCAGGTCGTTTGGGCCGGTTCTCCCAGAGTCAAAACCAAATATGGAGAAGCAGTACTCATCTCTTCTGCTCCACATATGTGGAACAAACTCCTAGAAAGCCGCAGGTCTGCTGAGCGGCTTCAAACGAAGACTGAAGATTTATCTGTTATCCAGGGAACTAAAGAAAGGTTAGGGTTGAACCTTAGTCATTGGGACCTAAAGCTAGCTCATGTAGAGCTTGCTTCTGCACTTCTTCGGCAGAAGATGGCCAAGTGTGAACTTGATGAGAAGAACGATGAGAAGACAGACTCCCACGTTAGAGTTTCTGTTTCAAAGGAATATCTAGTTCCTTTTCATTAGACCTCATTTTAAAGGGACAAATTATTGCAGTTAACCCTACAAATGACTTCCAAAAAATATGTCCTTGTGCTGCTGCAACAACCACGCTACAGACAAACAACATGAAGGAATATAATAAAATAATGAATAATTCATTATGCATATGAGTAATATATCAAATACATATTAAACAGCACCTTCGAAACAAAAACAGAACCATCAATGTCAGCAGTATTTGGAGAACCCTGCATACAGTCTGTTCAAGTGAATCAAGTGACTTTGTTTCCTTGAAGAAAAAGAGAAGCGTACTCTACAGCTGTGATCTGGTCCTGAACATCCACAGTTCCCAGTCTCTGGTAAACCTCGTGCAGAATCCTCTGACCCTGGGAGCCACTGCCCCGGCCATCCAGACGAGCTATGATGACGCTGTCTGAGCTGACCAGCACCGAGTCCCAGTTGAGAGAGAAGCGGTCGGTCACAGCCTGACCACCAGGGGCGCTGTTGCTGCGAGAGGATGGTTATTAGTTTAGTAGCTGAAGAATGGATTAAAATAAAATGATCCAACAAAAAGATGAATAACTGACAAACATAGATGAAATAAACATTAATAAAACTTTGTCTACTGGCAGCCCATCCTGATTGCTTTCATGCATAGATCGATCTATCATGTTGGGAACCTTTCATTTAATACACTATAGAATTAAACTAAAATGACCTACAGAATCAGTAAGAGTGCATGCTCCTTTGTTTCATCCAGACCTACTGGGACAATCAACTCCAGACGAAGTCCTGCAAAACACAATCAAGACTTTAGTATTAGGCCATTTGTTCTAATACACATCTGCTGCATTGAGGTTAGCTATTTTGAAGGGTAAGATTCAGAGTGGGACTTTTCTTATGCACTGCAATGTACATACTATGTATCCTTCTGACAACAACAACAAAGCACGTCATCTTGCAAAGTTAGGGCAACACAGTTGCCTAATTCAAATTGAGAGCGTTTCAACTAAAAAGGCCTTCAATATGTCTTTTATGGTAAACACTAGCAGTATGGAAAACACTAGGGCAGCCATACGGTGAACTGTTGACTAAATGAATTGATATTGGGCTGCGTTTGGGATTCATAATCGGCTCAAAAAGCTGTGCACCTGTTGGCTCAAGGTGCGTTTCTCCTGAATGTCTTTGTCTGACATGCATATCTGAGTTATCCGGCTGTCCAGTGGATGGGTAAGTACTGTAAGCTAGCAAGTGCCACTAACGTGCTGCATTTTGTCCTTTTCTATCTTAGTTGAGCATATTAGAAATCTAGCATTTGCTAATTCATTAGTTCAGCAGGTTTTTTGTTATAGACTGAAGAATTGGAGTAAGTAATTTCTTATCGGGATTAATCCAATAGTTCAATAATTGAGATATTTCCCCCTGAAATAAAGCGGGCAACATTGCCGTTTCTAGAGCATTCTAGAGAAATGAGTATGTTATGCAACCAAAGAAAAAGTGTTAAATGATATTTAAAGCTGTTTGCACGTTATCTGATATTTCAGAGTAATCCACTTATTTTGTGCATGGAATCACTGTGCGGAGTGAGAAAGATTGTACTGTATTCACTCCTGGTTATTGCTTATTGATGAAAGAGCGTTGACTGTTGTAAACAAGGTAAAAGGTTGAAGAGGATTTTCTATGTCCTACCAAAGTTGTTGATTTGAACAGTTCTCCTTTCCCACTTGGGAATCTTCCTGTCCATCAGCGCATGTCTTAATACCATGTTCATCTCCACCGTCTTGTACTCTGTCAGAAGAAGAAGAAGGATGAATTTAGTTAGAAAGTCACCCATACCTCCAATAAATAAATAAAACCCAACATAACACGCACTTCAAAGAGCCTGCTGTGCTCTAAACCAGTGATTCTCAACTGGTGGGTCGCGACTTTTTTAATGCAGCGGAGTGTCGTTTTTTTTGCCGGCTCGTCCGTCCATGTTTTCAGCAGCGTGTGCCAGGTTGGGTCAAACCATTCTGATATGGGGGAGACATTGGGTTTTTAGGATAATTAAACATCCTGAATATAAAATTCAGCTTATGAACTTGATTTTGAATAAATTTGAGATGTTGAGAATGTTCCTCGATTTGGGTTGCGGCTTGTCATTATGGGGTGATGGTGGGTCCCGGAGCCAGACCAGTTGAGAACCACTGCTCTAAACTGTGTGGAAATGGTCACATTCATTTTAAAACAAACTTATAAAGTCACAGGATTAAACTTTACAGGGATTAAATAATCAAGATAAGCATAGTACTATTTGTTATACAATAAGACTGGAATATTCAACACATTCATTCTGTGAGACTGTGGGAGAGGACTATTGATTTATTGATGTCAGTGACTTCAAAAATTCAATTGATTAATGCACTTTTAAAGCACTGTCAGAATTCGGCTTCCACCCAAACATAACGAATACATTTACATGATGCACTGAAGAGTCCTGCTTCAGTCTGACAGTGCCATAGTACCTACTGTTCATATCGTTCAGTCTGTGCAGAGTAGTTTGTGGTATTTCAGGACCTGTGGAGGAGGGGGGATTCTTAATGTCAAGGAATAAAACTGTATCACACAATTTAATCTGAAAGTGACAGTTCACCCCAAAATTATTTAAAACGTATTTATTATTTTCTAACTTGTAACCTGTAGCACTGTATATCAATGCCTTGAGCCTTGGCGACAAGGTCCATTATATTGTCAAACATCTCTGCAGCCAATTTCTCAAACACTAGTCAACACCATACAGCAAAGAAAAAGCACAATATGGTAAATATGTATCCTTGATATTGAGGTGAATATTGAGGTTATATCATAGCTTAGTTAATAGCTGACAATTATCTGTGATTTCCCATGACATGACTTGAGTATTCAAACCATCTAAGATGCGCTTCTTTGTAGTCCTTCGTCGGAGAAATTTTAGTTTTCACTGATGCAGACTGACTTCACTCCAGTCTCATCATAACCACATAAGCTTAAGGAAAGGATTAGAATTCCAAACATGAATTCTTCGAACTCTTGCCTTGACCCTTTTTTCCACAGAGGTCAAGCAGTAGTGGTTAGGAATGGAGATTAGGGGGTCATTTTTTGGATGTTTTAAATCTAGCCCCAGGTAACAATAGGCGAAAGATGGGATATATGCTGGATTGGTCGCAAGTCAATCGCAGGGATTTCAGTTTCTGAACAGATCATTTATCATTATTACTCTGAGGGCTTAAGAGACTCAACATTTTGTATTTGTAAATTTTGAAATCCATGTAAACTTTCCGCCCACTTCCAGATGATGGACTATTTGCTTATATGTGTTGGTCGATAACATAAAATCATTCATTACATTAAATACATTTGAATCTGTGGATATATCATGACAAAAAATTAGAAGTCCAAGGGGTGAATACTTATACAGGGCACTGCCACTATTTAGAAGATTAATTCTGCAGTAGCTGGTTTTTAATATTCAGCTGTCACTAATGAATTAATGCAATACACTGGCTCAACCTAGCTGATATGAATGATTAGGATTTAGAATTTATTGATTTCAATACAAAATTAGTTATCATGTCTCTGTCATGGTCATAATGGGGCGTTACCTCTGCAGTTGAGGAGGACATGTTGATAGTCCGGACTGAGGATGGTGTCGTAGTAGGTGCACTTTGATTTGAAGAGAGAGCAGGTGAGGCATTCTTTATGAAACGGATCCAGTGTGGAGACTCTGTTTCAGGAAAAGGTGTGTGAGGTCAAAGGAAGTTCATCGGAGAGGATTTACACTCGGCGGGTTTCTGGCCTGCAGGCAAAAGACTAAATCCAAGAACACTATCGGAAGCAATTGGACAGCACTGTAATCAAATCCATTTAAAGGCAGGCTACAATAGCAGAAGAATATATTTACAAAAGCCATAGCTTTATGTGAAGAAAGTTTTAAAGCCAGCTTTACTGTGGCTAAAGAAATTGCCGAGTGCTTTTGAAGCAGTGCATGCTAACAGTATTTGTGTGGTAAGCAGGGGGCCCCTGACCACATATTTAACAAAGCATTGCAGACTGAGTGATAGGGCACAGTGGGTGATTATTATGCTTTTGGTGTCACAGGGTGAGGTCAAGTTGGGGTTTTGTCTGCATGTTTTGGTCTTGTCATTTCCGTTTTATTTTGAAAGTAGTAACCTTCCTCTCGTTTCAGGTCACTTGCCCTTCCTCATGTCACCACTCAAATCGTCTCCCCTGATTCCTGATTGTGTCCACCTGTTTCCCATTCCTCATGTGTCTTATAGTCTGCGTCTCCCTTTGTTTTGTGCCTGAGTGTACCACCTTGTGTCCACCTAAGCCTCGTCACAGCCACAGGAATCATTTTGCCTTGCCTTGCCTTGCCTTGCCTTGCCTTGCCTTGCCTTGCCTTGCCTTGCCTTGCCTTGCAACAAGTAGCCTTTTTGTTTTTCCTCTGTTAAGAGTGACCTTTTGTTTGAGTTTTCTTAGAATTAGTTTGGTGTGCTTTCGAAGCCTTTTTGTTTTCCTCGATCAAGAGAGATTTTGAGTTTATTCGTTTTTGGCAGAAACGCTTATAGCTCATAGCTCATAGCCGTTTATGTTTTGTTTTTTGATTCACAAAACGAATAAAGACACCAACCCCCTGCATCTGAGTCCTCCTTTTAATCCGGTCCTGACATTTGGAACATCTCATACAAATGTATCATGTGCAGCTAAGGAGTGGTACAGCACCAGCTGACTGTAACACAGGATGTCGTACACATAAGCGCGTGCATGTGGACTCTGCACCCCTGACACAGATGTTGTACACATAAGCGCGTGCTTGTAAACTCTGCACCCCTGACACAGGCAAAATATCACTATATATAAACTCTGAACCCTTCTAGAACACAGAGGAAGCCCCCGCCCCCATGTTCCACCCTGTTGTTGTGTATGTGTGAAGGATGCGAATAAAAGGCTGTTGTAAAGGAAAGTTCGTCGGAAGTCGACACTGCATATGCTGTGTGGCTGGGCTTCCCCTTTGCAAAGTGAAATATATACGACTTGTCTGTGGTTTGTTCTCACCTCTCGGTAAGGTAGCAGAAAAACCACTGAGTTACGGAACCAGGCGGTCTAACAACGAGCCAAAGAGACGAGCAGTTACTTGGCCTTTTAATCAGCTGTTGATCAAAGGCAGGAAGGTCCACTTGACTGTCGGTGCACAGCTTTGGAATGAATAAGACGACGGCGACTTTTGATGCAGGGAAGTGTGCCGTAGGTAAAACAAATCGGCCTAGGAAAAGTTTGCCGGACTACATTTATATGAATGCATGTACAGTATTTTTACACTTTATTACGCATTTACGTTCAGGAGTAATTAATAATAAGGGTAATCATTTTGCTGATGTGGCCCCTGGTGTATGAGATCTATGACAACAAAGCCATTAAATGTTTCAAATATGGCTAAAAATACAGAATTAAAATCCTTTTGTCCTCTCATAAGGTTTCACTGACACTGCAGTATGAGTGTAGATAGAACAAAAGTGATGACTAACTCTCACAGCAAGAAAGCAAATATGCATATTTCTTTGTTCCTTAAAGTTCCTCCATGGAAATTTTGGCACCCTATGTTGAAAGAAGTGCTAGTGTTTCCAGAAACGGCGCTGATTTAGAATGTGACTCGGTGGCAATGATTGAAAAAAATGTCTTATCAATAAATAAATCTTCTTCCTGATGGGGTCCTTCACTTGTCATACAAACACATCAGTGTTACAGTGAGACTAACCAGTAAAAAAGTTCCTCAGGGTAATTGAAATAACAATAAAGTAAAATCATAACGGTACCTGTAGAGCTGCCGGTGTGTTGCGCCTTCTTCCGCACTTAGGAAATAACTGAAAAAGACATTAAAACATGATACCTGCTTTTGGAGAATTCATACTGTATGGTCTCACATGTCACATGTTGTATTGTGTTAATATCGAATGGCGTCAATAATTCATTCTTACAGTGAGTTTTCACTCTCATCATAGGCCAGAATTTGAGAGACCTCCCAGCTTCCTGAGGTCAGGTGGCGCAGGTTGAACCCCTGGCCTTCAGACTGAGAAGCACAAGAAAGAATAGACTAAGTATTGCACTGAACTGCTCTTTACACCGGCTTCCTGTCAGTCAAAGATTTAAGTTTATATCTGATATTGTGCTATATTATAAAGCATCCAGATGCATCAGGTTGTCTGGGGGTGAGGGTTTGTCTATTCTTGGATTTTGAATAGCTGTTTTAAACTTTGTTGTGTGATGTGTTTATTATTCAGTTTAAACATGTTGTTCAACTTATTGACTTGAGAAACTGAAACAGAATCTGGCACAGTCCATCTACTGTACTCTCCTTCATTTATTAAACTGAATGTACTCTTCATTTTCTGGGGTTTTGGGAAATCTAGTTAGAATAGAGTTTAAACTCATGAGACTTCAAAATGGAACCCCTTGAGGCGTGTGAACCATTTGAATGGCCTTAAGACAGATCAGAGGACTGCAAAATAGTTAGACCCCAAATGAATATATACAGTCAATACAACTGACTGGATTTCTTGCATTGTGTTAAATGTCAAAGTTTTACTTGGTTAGAGATCATGGTGATATGGTTGAATGCCCCACGACCACCGTGTTTTAAGGGCATCGTGATGAAGAATGTTGTGCAATCCTTGGCAAACACCGGCTCTTCATTCTAGGAAAACAGACACGCTGCCATTAGTGTATAATAGTGGTTAGTGGCCATGTGGAAAACCAAGGGCCCAGAAAAAGAACAAACTGAAATTAAGTGCATTGACTTCATCGTTATTGAGACAAACAACCGGGAAGAGCCTCTGAGAATCTCTGAATCTGGCCTCAACGGCCCCTGGGCGGCCACAGTATCGGAGGCCTTTCCATGAATAGAACTCATGAACATCTCATGTTACTTCCGCTTCCAAAAAGCATAATGCCGATGACCAAAAAAACCTGTAGACCACGTCCATGTCTTACATACTATTGATTATCTTATAAATGAAGCTGGACCAACACACTCACCTGACGATTGAGCCACTTTTCTGATGTCTGCACATGTTTCTGAGTTGGAAAAAAACCTAGTCAGTACATCACACTTCTTCATTCAAAGTGTAAAAGACTAAAGAATCCTCACCAATTAACGTTCCTACCTTGGTGCAGTCACTTGTTGTGACGTCGCACAGGGAAAGTATTGACATGTTTTGAGCTCGAGTCACCCAACGCACGCTCAACTTGTCCCGAGTCACCCATTTCACCATGGTGATGTAGTACTCACTAAGCACAAAACATACAAATAGTAATGGTGAGTAGTTAAATAAAATCATTTTCCGTTTACACTCTATTTGAACCGTACCTCTTTTTAAAACTGTCCGGAGGTCTTAGCTCAGTTGTGAAGGAGCTGCCGTCCAGAGTGACGACGTAGAGTCTGACGGTGGGATTGGTTTGTCCCATCTGTAGTTTAAAAATATAATTAGATCATATACATGATGCACATTAAGTATGTACATAAATTCTCCCATTGTGAACAGTGTCAGTGGGACTTTATTAGAGAACATGTTGAGGATATTTAAACAAACTGCATTGCTGCATGCGGCACAGGCCCCGGGGGAGTAAGTATTTTTCCTCAGCTTAAACCTTGCTCACAAATGATGCTCATTAGTCTCCATCATAGGGGGGATCTAGGATGACAGAATGTATTACACATTCATGCTTGCTTATCTGTAACTGTTTATTCTTGTCTTCTCCAATCCTTACTGAGCGGCTGGTTACATCATCAACATGTCACAAAACACAATTATTTTGGTCAGTAGTAGGTTGAAAGAGAGATGATAGTTACTTTGATTGCAATGCTCCAAAGTCCAATTAAAGGGGTCGGTGAGATGGGGTCTACACCAAAGCATGATTGGACACTTTTATTCTTTGGTTTTATGAATATGGAAATGTAAACGGTATACTGCCAACAACACACACCCAGGAAATCGTAATTAGAGCGGAGGACATTCTGTCTGCAAATTAACGGTAAATACAAGAGTGTGTGTACTGGAACAATGGCGCTTGTTGCACAGATTTTTCAGTTATATGCAGTGGTGACTGGCCTATAGATGGCAATGTGGGAATATTAAATAAATTGAAAAGTCAATATCTATACTTGCAATAAATTAGAATTGCGTTTTTTGATTTGATTTGAATAATTCTGGGATGTTTGCTGAAATTGATTGGCTAGCAGCCCTACCTAGAGCATTTCCCACCAGACCCCACTGGGTATTTGGTGAGGGTTCTTAGGTATATCTTTAAACTCAGAGACATTTTACTGTTTTAATAATAATGCCATGGGTACCTTTTACTTTGTATTGACTCACACAAATGTATCCCCCAGTGACTAAAGCCGACTCCCTCACAGGGTTAGTTTCACTTCGATAAAGGAAGCAAAAGGCAATTTAGTGTGCTTGATTTAATCCCATGATGTCATAACTCTGACCCCACTCAAGGTTTCAAGTGAAAGATTCACTGTGTGTGTGTACGCACAATTTTCACCCTGCGTTGGGAAGGTGAATATCAAGTTTAATTGGATGTCTTCCTATCCTATTATGCCCTCCTTCCACCAGTTCTCTACAACTTGTTTGAAAGGCATTTGATACGCTGAATGTAGTTTAATACAATTGGGGTTGCAGGTTACAGTGGACTCATCTTTTAGGGGTGCTCTGCAGCATAAAGCATCGGTGGCTAACCGTTTTGATTTGGAGCAATACAAAGAAAAGTATAGAGTCACAGCTTCAAAACAATAGTGAATTTTCTCTGAAGTTGCTCTGTAGGAAGATTGTTATTTGTAGATGAAAAAACTATCTTGGATCAAATTAAGTGAACGCGACACATTCTAGCTCCAATACATTGCATTATAAAATGGGATGTTATGTGTAAATTAGGGCTGGGCGCCTTAATGTGTTATAAATGCTTCAGCGTAAGCAATCCATGCTCCATGCTACCTTGTTGTTTCTCTGAGAGTACCTGTCATATTGTTCTGCATGCAAAACACTAGTTTTTAATGTATTATTACATTTTTCCCATAATGCGATTAATCGGTGTTAATAACTTTGGAAAATCCAAAGTTCAATCATCAGGCAAAAAATGATTAAAAAAATTGTGTTTTCCGATCATGGACTGTGCATCCACTTGAAGACATTGAATCTTTAAATGTAGTATTGGGATTAGCAAACAGAACAAGCAGGATTGGTAGGATATTGGATTCAGTGCCAAGTACCGTATTTTCGCGACTATAAGGCGCACTTAAAATCCTTTTTTTTCTAAAAAAACGGCGCGTGCGCCTTGTAATCCGGAGCGCCGTATATATGGCTCAATTGGTTGATCCATACTGGTTAACGAGGATCCATTGGAGGGAAAGTCTGGTGCCAGCAGCCGCGGTAATTCCAGCTCCAACAGCGTATTGTAACGGACTGTGTTTTCATGTTCTGGAGCGGCGTTGCACTTTACAGAGTTTTGGGATGTTCAGTGAAGGGCGCACAATGTGACGTCACTCATCTTAGTGCCACCTATGGGGACGCGGGAATTGTTGTTGTTTTGGAGAGCGATGGTGTGTTTTTGTAGGCTACGGCCGACAGTAGCCTGTTTCTCGACAATAAAACCAGAAGATAAGCACATTGTCCAGAGATTCATTAGCGAGAGTCGCTACAGTACATTAAAGCTCGTAGTTGGATGTCGGGATTGCGCTGACGGTCCGCCGCGAGGCGCCACCGTCTGTTCCAGCGCTGCCTCTCGGTGCAAGATGCACCAAAGCATTTGCCAAGAATGTTTTCATTAATCAAGAACGAAAGTTGGAGGTTCAGAGATATTGTTAATATCCACATTAACGTTTGAACAACGTTTCCATGGGAGTGAAGAGTTTTCAGAACGCTTAATAACGTTTGATTTAGCACAGCCCGATCTAGTGGATGCATAACGCAGCCCCAGTCAAACGTTTTACTGCAGTTACTTCTATGTGCCTTGTGATCCGGTGCGCTCTATATATAAAAATAGTTCTAAAATTGGTGATTTATTGAAGGTGCGCCTTGTAATTCAGTGCGCCGTATAGTCGCGAAAATACGGTAGTTAGAAATGTAAACATCTGGTTTGAAATCAGTGCAAAGTTCAGTAAAAAAAAAATGCTCAGGCCATTTAATTAATTTGGTTGATTTAAGGACAAGCAGGGGGCCCCCGATTTGACCACCAGAGAATATAGTGCTGCCCTTTAAAACAGTGAACTACTAACTGGAATAATGTGCACAAATTTAACAACCAAAATCAGAACAGCAATGTTATAAACCAGTTCCATTGTGTTCATTTGAATGCCAGCTGTAAATTAGTTTACAGCTGGCAAAGGGAGTTTTACCTTTGGGTAAGGGTACTCCTTCCCCCTGGGGTAGAGAGCGCCTGTGAGCCGGGGCAGGAGCATGTTGGGAACCAGGGAGTCGTTGATGCTCAGGTAGGCCAGTCTGGAACTGTCAGGTGACCACCAGTGGGCCACCTGTGTGTGCAACACCTCCTCTGAAACACCCGGAGAAGACAAGTTGACCATCTGAGCCGGAAGACGGGCTCAGTACAGTTGGTCACTGATTGCAAAAGTTAGGATATGCTCCTGTTCTTATTCTCAGCTTGTTATATATCTGGATATATAACATTTGAACTATCAGCGTTGTTCTTACAGTAGCACATATTCCAGATCAACAAGACATGTAAGACTCTTTTCTTTTATACATCAGACAAACCACTAAGTGACTCGAACCAGTCAGCCAGACTCATGTCAACAATTAAACAGCTTTACCGTTGCATTGGGGTATGGCCAACTGTGGGTGAGTGGGGAGCGCAGTTATCTTCCAATTAAAGGGTTGGCGATTTGGTCCCAGGCCCGGCTAACCTGCATGTCAATGTGTCTTTGACACACTTAACCCAAGCATTGCTTGTGTAGCTGTGACTACAGTGTGTGAATGGTAGTTACTGATGGGCAGGTGCCACTGTGTATAGTAGGTCCTGACATCAGTGTATGAATGCATGTGAATGGGTTAATGATGTAGTGTTAAAGTGCTTTGAGTGGTCAGAAGACTAGAAAAGCGCTGTACATTTACCATATCAGAGTCTAGGTATTTGGTCTCCTTGTGGAGATTTTTGCCGTTTTCAAATTTGCATTAGATTGTGGCAAATGTTTGTTTTCTCGATCAATATTGCAACAGCCGACTTCAGTTCTTCAGAGGTCAGGCAGCATCAAAACCGTCTCCAATCAACACGTGTGAGAGTCCTTATTTAACCTTCGGGGTCTACAGCTCCAGGCTATTAAACTCATGGAAAACCTTTTGCACTGTTTGGAGCTCAATTAAGTCTGCAGAGTAACTTTGTTTGGGTCATATTCATATTCTTTGCTGGTTCATGCCGTCGCTTAGCTTGGGCCATTGCCAAACGCTGTGCACACACTTCCATAAATCATCATTGTTATTTTCCTATACTGTCCATAGCCCCAGATTCTGTAGGTAGCATCTGCATTCTTCCACCTGTCCCCTCCGACACAGGGCTCTGTCTCTTACCCTCATACAGCCAGTCTGTGATGCCATTGAAGATAATGCCCTCCTGACCGGAAGACGTGAGCCTCCACGAGCTGCTCTGAACATTCGCTTGGTAGTAAATGTTGTTTTCAAATATATATATCTATGAAATAAAGAGAACCATATTTTTAACATAAAGCGCATTAAGTATTGCATCATAGTGTAAATGATGTATACAGACAGCCTGTAGTACAAAAAAAATGACAGATGGGACAAAACCTGAAGATATGTGAATACACATTATATACACATTATACTTGTGGAGACCAGGAGGATTGTGAGTCAGGAAAAAAACACACATTCACGGAAATACTAAGTCAGTAAGCGTTAAGATTGAAGTTCCTCTGTTGCGTAATCAAATAATGAAGTTAATTACAAATACCTAATTCCTATGACATGTCTTCAATGACCCTCTGCTGTGTGATTAATTGAGTGGTGGTGGAGTGAGTGTAAACTCACCAGCTGCTGACCATGAATGCCCCACGAGGCAAACTGGAGGACTGAATCCGACACTTCTGGAGGGTTCAGCTCCCGCACCTCTCTGGTGAAGGAACGGATCAAACATGTCAATGATGTCGTGAATTTAACACTATGTCCATTTTCCTTGACTCCTGATTGATCTCCTAAAACTTAATGTGTAAATCAAATGTAATTCATGTTGACCGTACTTTTTAATGTTGTTGGTTCATTAGCGTTAGCTCTGTGTTGGTTTGCTCACCTTGTATACAGGTTGTAGATCAGGTAGGAGGCCAAGAAAGAGTGCTGGAAGATCTAAAACCCAATCACAAAAATAAACATTTTTACTATTCCTATGATATTAGCTTTGTTCCTACCAGATTAATGGGAGGCAGTACTTATAAAGTAATACTAATAAAGTAGATTACTCAAAATAAGTCAAAATAAACGAAAAAAACCTCAAAACGTTCTGAGAAAATCAGATTTTCCTCAGCAGGCTTTTTGTTCTTTTTACTTTTTCAGGGTGATGCTCTTGGCATTTAATTTGATAGTTGTAACAATATGTATGCGACTTCTCCCTATATATAAACATTTCAAATTTTTTTTACCAGCATACATTTAGTAGAAGCTGTCAAGAAATTGAAGAAGAACTGAATGGGAGATTTTTTTGTTTGTTTGTTTAGAGTAAATAAATTCATCACTTCACACCAGATGGTTCTATGGCAATGGCCTGTGAATTCACATACATATTACTTGTTAGATTCCGTTTCATATACATACACAACCATCTTATACATTCAGTTGCTCTCCCCTGTGTGTGTGATGACATGGCCAGAGAACATAACGTTTGTTCATTACCCCTGACATCCTAGAATCCGTCTTGGACATCTACCGCCTACTACCTGGCCTATACAATTTGGACCCCTTCCTTTTCAATAGACACTAACAAAAAGCAATTTTTTTTCAATACACTTCTTCCTGAAAAAAGCCGACATGCACATGACAGAGCACACGGCCCTGGTGGGGGACTTCGCCGTGAGGACTTCTCCATGAGGCTGTCAGCAGGCAGGTGGATGTTTAGAGACGCAGCAACGTGTTTCACTCTGTGCGCCTCTGGTAAACTGTTCCCATTATCACCACATGGCTGGCGCTTGCCTCATTCGGATCGAGATGCTGCAGGTGGATGCGTTCTTCTCACGCTGCTCACATTGTCCGCGCTGAGAATCGGTGATGGAAACAAAAAGCTTTTCATTGTTGGAAGGCCAAGATTGTGAAATGGTGTCCAACGTTCAAATGTGCGATGGAGTGCATGGACGTTGGTTTTAGATTGTGCAGACTTTGGAGCGGTGCACTGACATTTGGAATCAGCTCATTAAATGCAGACAGAAGAGCAGTGTGTTATGTTTGACAAAAGGGCACACAGAAGATATTAAACACACAGCAACTCCTGCTGTGATATCAGGGAGGCAAGACTTCTCCTTTTGGAATTCCTTCTTTTTGTAAAAATAGAGGTAAAGCCCTAGAAGCTGCATTCTATCTAATGGCCAGCAGGGATCACTGCTATTGAATTACACAGAAAAATTACTACTTCTCACTCTTTTTCATGAGAGAATCTTGGCTGGCGTCCTCTTTGGTGTTCTGTGCTTGAGAGGGGAGTGCGGGGGGGGCTGCATCATGGCGGATGATAGAAACAGGATAAGAAGGTCAGAAGGCTTGCTCAGCGATTGACCTCAACTCAGACTCAAGGTAAATGTAGAAAAAGAGAGCATGGGCCAAGTTCAAAATACGGCAACTTTTATTTTGTGATGTATTCGATTCTACCGTCTTCGATTCTAGGTTTATTCACACATGGACTTAGAATTACCCGCCTACGATTACCCATAATGCACGTCGATGCCAGTCCCTTCAACCTTGACCCTCATACATCCATCCCAGAACGCCCTGAAAGATCATCTGCCCTTCACATCCTGCAGTACCCTCTTCATTTCATTAACCATGGACAGCTGCTGTGGAGCGGCCCTCGCTAATGAAGTCCACCACTCTTTTTTTTCCAGAACGAATCACAATGCAGATCTGTCTGTAGGTAGTTCTGATGAGTCTTCCCAATGTTTTTGCAGGTGCTGGAGGATAAGGTCTTGGTTTATTCAAGTACAATATCTGCACCAACATGCATTAAAACATCACTAACAAAAGACGCTCTTGTGATCTTTATATTCTCCAGCAGCACAGTGTAGCGGGGAGCCTTGCTTGATTATGATGAATTCATAAGACAACTGGAGACACTGTTGCAGCAGCGGTCCATTTCTCTCCATAGATTTAGGCTGTCACTACGATGATGAACACACCTGCTCCGTCCATCTCAGGAGGAGGCGCCACTGTAAAAGCTTCTACCGTCTCCATCCCATCGAGCACAGCGAGCTCATTATCAAGCCTGTTCAGTTCGCCGACACCAAGATTATTCCTGCGGCCAATCGAGATGCACGTACACGAAAGAGCGGGGAGGGTGAGGGGGGGAAGCAATTTCACCAGCATTAGACCCAGGGACCTGTTTCTGGAGCGATAAATGACACGTGCAGTTCCTGCAGCAGAACAAAGTCACAGCTGCCGCTCTCTTTTCTAACAGACACCAAGGTGTGAAAGGGCTTGTGGAGTACACTTTAAACCATGTGACCGACACTGAAACAAAATGTCCCTACAAGTTCTACAGAGGAGGCAGATGGAAGGTGAATTCCTTGATTGATACAATGAGTTGTATCTAGATGGTTGACGGAAGCAAATCAATGTAAAAATTAGTAAAAAACCTCCATATTATTGTTAAACTCTGATAATACCCTTTGTCATGTTAATGCTGCATATTGAGGATTACCACAGAATGTACCGTAGTTTATCATTATTACCATGAACGACTGTAATACGATTGCCGCACTTCTCTAACATTTACATCATAAGTAACTATGTAGAGCAATGTCTCTTTATCCTCTACAGACGTTGGTGGCTTTAGAAGAGCCTGAATTACATCTAAATAAATCAATGATGTGTTTTGTGTTTTGTTTAGTATTAGCATTTTGAAATTAGGGGAGGTATTGCATTAAACCAGGAAAAGGGATTAAGCTGGGATATTCAGGTTATCCTTGAGGAATTTAGCTTGGACTTGGCTGCACAAAAGCAGGTTGAATTAAACCTGGCATTTAACCATGGCAATTTATTCGTTGAAGCTAGCCTGCTCCAGACCAGGCTAAGATTAATCCTGCAGTCTCATGTGTTAAATCAGCTGCCCCTCTGATCCCAAACAAACACGTTTAAGAGTTATTCCGTCCGGACGTGTCCAGATTGATTTTTATTAACTTGGATTACTTGTCACTATTGCTGTCACCAGTATTGTTTTAAACTCTACTATTGCAGTTGTTCAGATCAGTAGTCCTCAACCTTTTTTGCCTCAAGGACTGTTTTTATGTCAGAATATATTTTGTAGACCGCAAGAAGGACCGACGGGGGCGGGGTCCGTTGGTGGGCGAAACTGCGCAGTGAGGAGTGAACAATTGTATACGTGGTGAGGGCAATATATAAGTGTCATTCTGTATTTCTTCCTGCACCATGATGCCCATTTCTGAATTTGTTGGAAAAAGAAGCACTGATATCGAGACGTGCTTTCAGGAATCAGGAAACGTTTATTGCCATTATATGTTAGACATACATGAAAATTGACTTGGTGGTTGGTGCATGACGGAAGACAGTACAAGACAACGTATTGCAGTAATAAGATAAAAGTAAAATAAAAGTATAATAAAATATATGCTATGGGTGAGTACGCTAAAGCAATGGGTTAGTAAGTAAGAAGAAATAAAGACAAAATTAAAGATAAAGTGCACCAGCTAAACAGAAAGTGACAAAGTGAATGTACATGGCAGTGAGAGTCAGTCAGGGGGGGGCCCGGGCTCTGTTGATGATCGATGTCAGCCTCCTGCCGGATGGAAGGGGCACAAACAGTTCATGTCCAGGGTGAGAGGGGTCAGCTACAATCTTTTTGGCCCGCTTCAAGGTCCTGGAAGCAAACAAGTCCTGGAGAGATGGCAGATTGCAGCCAATTACCTTCTCTGCAGAGCGGATGACACGCTGCAGTCTGCCCTTGTCCTTGGCAGTGGCTGCAGCGTACCACACGGTGATGGAGGAGCAGAGGATGGACTTGATGATGGCCGCGTAGAGGTGCACCATCATCGTCTTTGGTAGGTTGAATGTCTTCAGCTGCCTCAGGAAGAACATGCTCTTCTGAGCCTTTTTGGTGATGGAGCTGATGTTCAGCTCCCACTTGAGGTACTAGGTGATGATGGAGCCCAGGAAACGGAAGGAATCCACAGTGATGACGGGGGAGTCAGACAAGGTGAGGGGGGAAGGTGGGGCTGCGTTCTTCCTGAAGTCCACGACCATCTCCACTGTCTTCAGGGTGTTGAGCTCCAGGTTGTTCTGGCTGCACCACGTCACCAGGTGGTCAGACTCCCACCTGTAGGTGGACTCGCCCCCACCAGAGATCAGTCCATTGAGGGTGGTGTCATCAGCAAACTTCAGGAGCTTGACGGACTGATGACTGGAGGTGCAGTTGTTGGTGTACAGAGCAGAGGGGAAAGAACGCAGCCTTGGGGGGAACCGGTGCTGATGGACCGAGAGGCAGAGACGTGTTTCCCCAGCTTCACGTGCTGCTTCCTGTCGGACAGGAAGTCAGTGATCCACTTGCAGGTGGAATTTCAGACGTGAGAGGGTGTTTGGGGTCAGATCGGACCAGCATGAAGCCATGCTCTCACCGTCCCACAGATGGTCTGTATGCCACTGCGCTTCTTAAATGACAAATCTGTAAATAAATGCACTATTTGGTAGGCTACTCAATGACACTTTACAGTAAAACCAGCGCATTTAGCACATAAACACAGACAGCAACTTTCCTAGTAAGTCGATATTTTGAAATCCTTCCGAATTCATTCGTGATTGTCTGCCAGGCTTTTTCTCTCTGTTTAATTACAGCTGCCGTATTCCTTTTGCATGTTGCATATTATATGCTTCACCTCCTCATATATTTCCACGATCAGTTGCTGCTCAGCGGGTAATAAATATGCTGCGCGCAACTTAATTCTCTGTTTCTGCATCAGTAAATCTGTCATCGATAACGTGGTCTACTTGAGAAAGCCGTGGACGTGCACTTATCCCAGCTATGTGCACCTGAATCGACTTAGCTCCTCCTTCTCATCCCGGCTCGGCAAACGTGCAACCAATTAAGCCGCGACAAGGTCTGGAGTCTATAATGTATATTATAAAGCATTATAGACTCCAGACCTCCCTGTGACCAAGTGTGCAGGATAAACTGTTTTCAACCCGTCTTTCAAACAATCGTTTTTCGCACATTTTGAATTAAGTTATTTTACCTTTATTTTTTCTGTTACCCGTTGCTGCGTCATTTGACCTTTTTACATTTTTCTGTTTACAGTGTAGTGTTGTCAATTAATGTTTAATGTATACACAAATCATAATCCATACATTTTACTAATTCCCAGTGAGAAAATTAAATTTTGTACACTGTTGCACTACACACCGGCTTGTAATACACACCATGCGCATATTTAATTACTAGAGTAGCGCTGGTAAAAACTGGTACAATGGTAGTGAACCTATAATGTATTTTATTCAGGTGCATCCTGTGGAACTCCTCTTTAATGGCTCTCACTGGTTTGTGTCCAGAGAACAAAAAGGTTTAAAAAACATTTCAGAGTGAGGCACACTTTTCTCACGGCTCTGCATACAGTAGCTTTACTAATATTCTCCGCATCACCAATGTTGTAAAGTAATGCTACACAAAGAATGTGCTCGGACGTGAGAGCATGTCCACGATAGGCAACGTTAGTTATATGAGGACGGGTGAGGTTATGTACATGTTTGATGGACTGTGAAGAAAAAAAATACTGTTCAAACATGTAGTTATCTGGAAATTACAATATATTTAATCAGGGCCTCAATATTCTCTCCTGATGTTTAACACCCTGCAAAGTAATAGTGCATGCCATGTTTGAGAAAACACTTTAGTCTTTAACATAACAGATTAATTTTGTTCAAAAACTGCGCTAATATACGTCTGATACCGAGTAATTGAATGAATGAGGAAATGAAAGTGCGCTGTGTAATTGGCTGGGCTGCTGTCAGAGGGAGGAGCCTGTGAAGCCTGCTCCCGACCAGGTTCACAGGCTCAGTTACCATAGTGACTGACCCTGAGGTTTAGTTACCTCCCTTTCTGAAACAGACAACCAATAGTTTCCCTTATCTCAGGGTTAACAAACTTTCCACTAAGCTCGCTTCTTGAAACGGACCCCAGTTCACCAACTCTCTTGTTATTGCGCACTGATAACTATGATCGTTATGCAGAGCTGCCCCTGATTCTCACCTTATCACATCGCATGCATTCCTTTAGCGTAGAGACGAATTCTACTGGCACGTTTCTCTGTAATCACAACAAATCCCTCTGATCTTTTTAAATACATCTCTCCCTCACAGGTGGTAGCCTGGCGTACAACTACCATCTCCATACTGCAGTGTTAATGAGTTTCCCAAGATTGTGTACACAGCCCGTTTCTATCTTTAGCCACACACGTCAGAGGCCAGAGTCCCTTATCTCTCCTGCATTATTGCGTCACATAGCTCAGCTCTAGAAGAACAAAGGACACAAACAGTTGACGATGAATAGTGATTTTTTTTTTAAATATGTTGCGGTGGGGCGGCACTGGGGCCTCACAGCAAGAAGGTCCTGGGTTCCATTACAGTTATTTTACCTTAATTTTACTTAATTGTTTGGCGGTCGCTGCTGCCAGTCATTTGACCATTATTTTTACATGATTTTAATGTAATTTAAGAAAACAGTAAAATACTGTAAAATAATTACAGTTGTGTCATTTGTCATTATTAGCATAACACTTAAATTTTCAGTTGGACTGTTAATTTAAAGATCTTTTAGATCTTTTTAAGAGTTTTGTACATCATTTCAATTGTTTTGTGATTTCCTGTTTTATTTTGAAAATTAACTTTCCTCTTGGTTCAGACAACTTGCTCCTTCCCCCTGTGCTAGTCTAACCGCCCTGCACCTGATTGTTTCCACCTGTGCCCCTGTGAGAATCTATTGTCTGAGTCTCCCTTTGTCTAGGGGTCGGTTTCAAGTAGGAGGTTCAACAAACTGAGTCAAAGCCTAAACTCAGTTCCCTCTCAGGGAACTTGAGGTCCGTAAAGACGCTGTGGGAACAACCTTGCGGGACCGCGTCATGAAGCACGTGTAAAATCTAACCAATGGCGAGCTGGTACATCATAGGCGGGAAAGCCGGACCAGGGCGCTATAAAGGGACCCGAAGGGCAGGACCATTCATCTCTGAAAGGCCAAATCGAGTGCCACGGGCAGGCCGGGAGTATGGCAGAACGTTTACGCAGCGTCTCGTTCCCTTCAGTTCCCTCTCAGGGAACTCGAGCTACGTAAAGAGGCTGTGGGAACCCTATAGCCACTCACCTAAAATCCGCCTGATTAGTATGAATGAATGAGGAAATAAAAGCGTGCTGTGTCATTGCCTGGGCTGTGTCAGAGGGAGGAGCCTGTGAAAGAAACTCAAGGTTTCTTGAAGAAAACCTTCTCCCGACCAGGTTAGGTTCACAGGCTCAGTGACCATAGCGACTGACCCTGTGGTTTAGTTACCTTTCTTTCTGAAACAGACAACCCAGAGTTTCCCTTATCTCAGGATTAACAAACCCTGCGTTTCCACTAAATCCGCTTCTTGAAACAGACCCCTGTGCCAGTTTGTCTTGTCCCAAGGGACAAGTGTCCAGTGTATGCCTGAATCCAACGCCATAGTGTTAGCACGTTTTTTGTTTGTATCCTGTTCACACTCAACCTTTGTTTGATTACTTTTTCTCAGCCTAGTGTTTATGTTCTAGATTCCTTTTTTGTTCTTAGTTAGTATAGGGTTTTTTTCCTCGACCACGAATTATTTTCATTTTAGCGGCCTTTGTATCGTCTGAGGAGTTGTGCACTTGGGTTCAGGGCCATTGTCCGGTCGTGACAGATTTAATTGGTTATTATCAAAAGAAAATCCATATTTTCCCCAAATTTGCCAAAATGACGCTTCCGCTAAATGCTTTTATACTAATGGTGTCTCATAGTGTACACTGACTGCCAACTTTTTTTTAATGGGTTTATAAGTCATAATTGAATTAGTTCTAATCATTACGTATCTTTATTTTCTAAATCTGCTGCAAGCAACAACGCTACCTATTAATTACAGATTTGTAAGTATAGGGCAAAGCAGTTTATTCTTGTTAGTAAATTATAAAGTGTGCCGTACCGTTTGTATGAATAATGGCTTCATACGTATCCAATATTCCAAAGCGATTTGTTTTCCAGCCAGGAAACTGAACTAATTCAACGTGAGATGTATGAGGCAGCCAATTAATATCTATCCAAGTATTGTCTCTATGAAAGCATCTTTATGTAAATGACCTTCTGTGGTCTTGAAGAGGCTGTTTACATTCCAACAGATTGCAGATGGAAAAATGTACTAATTGTATTTAAGGAAGATGACCAGATGTTAGATATTTCACCACGCAAGTCCATTCCACTCAAAGCGTTGATTATCATTTAAATATTTGTTAGGAACGGCATGGTCGGGTCTGTGCTGAACACTTGAAATATGCTAACAGCTATCGGATGACTGCAATAACATTTTATGCAGATATTTATGGTACTTTATTGCGACCTGTCACAACTGCTGGGTGCGGGCAGAGGCAAGACTCAAACGCCGAGTTCAAACAAAATAAACCCAAAATCCAGAAGTCCAGAATCAAAACCGCCAATGAGGAAAGCCAAGGACAAGACGACTCCAAGACAATGTTCCGACAAGGGACTGCCATGGCTTAAATACACAAGGGAGGTGCAGGTGATTGGACACAGGTGGAAACTATCAAGGACATGGCAAACAATCACAGGGGAAGACAGTACAAAGTAGGAAGTGAAGTCCCCCCCAGGGACACAAGAGACATGGAACTACAAAATATAACAGGACATGACCCCAAACCGTGATACCACCAGGTTAACATTTGTTGTTTTGAGTGAAATGTCTCAACGGCTTTAGACGGATTGTCATGAAATGTAGGCCAATTAGTAATAACTTCCCTGACTTTCATCTAGTGCCACCATGAAGTTAAAAAACATATTATTTAAACTGCTCAATGTAGTGAAGACACATTTGAAACCGTTGAATTGTCAGGGACAGTGCTGCTGGTGCAGGTCGGAGGCAGGACTCAAACGCAGGGTCTTAAAAGTTTCCAAAAGGTGCTCTTAATTCATAAAACAAAGCAGAAAGACGTGCACCAACGACGAGTTGACTTGACAATGACGCGACAGGTGACAACAGGCACACAGTGGCGTAGGGCGCAACCCCTAACTCCAATCCCCCATCAAGGGCTGGAACCCCTGATCCCACCCCCCCCTTAAGGGCCAGATTCCAGAAGGCCCCCAAGGGTGGGGGAAGGAGAGGACCAAGGGACGGGAGGGAGGGGGCACGATCAGGCGCCGTGGGACCGGAACTGGAGACGGGACAGGCAGAGACGGGGGTCCAAACCCTGACATGAATGAATGTATAAGGGGCATCATCTACAGTGGGTTTTTTTTCATTGAATGTTTCAATAAATAAATGAAAATAGTCTCAATTTATATAGGTATCACATGTGCAGACTAGCTGACTTTTTATAACACTGGTTTAGAGCCATTGTTTTATTGTAAACTTCTACTAGTGCAGTGCCAGTGGGCAACTTGTTGTGCTGCTGCTAAACATTTTCACAGCCAAGACAAGGAGAGTTTATCTGTATAACTACAACAACAAGGCCCTTTGAAGCGCTTCACGTACAAGAATTAAAGCAATCAAAACACGGAAAAAGGGAAGGCAATTTAAAACAATTAGGAGCATTGGAATGAAAACAACAGACAAGCTTAAAATGTAAGGAAACTTGCAGTGCAGTTTATGAAATAATCAGCAAAAAGCATCCTCTTTTTTTGTTTGTTCCACATCTGTGGAGCAGAAGAACTGATCTGGTGCTCCATTGGGTTCCTAAGAACAGAACAGCCAAAGTGTGGACTGGTGGGTTTATTATGCACGTTACACCGGGAAAGTCGTATCTCAGCAGTCCAGCAACATAAATATATTTTGAGTTCTTTATACAGCCAGTTTATGCCTACATGGATAAAAAATTGAAACTATTTTGTGTTATATCTACACATTATATGATAAAGAGCTTGCACTTTATTATCCACTTCCTTGGTACTACAGCAGTTAATCTGCCCTTCCATTATAGTTAGATATCTGCAATTGAAGCAATTTACCAGTTTGTATTGTACATTGAGAAATTGTCTCCTCATCGAAATGCTGCTTCATACTATTCATTGCAGTCATTTGAATTATATCTCTGAGTAACCTATATAGGTAAAAACTATTCCACCTCTGTACCAGAATCTGCTCACAATAGAAATGCTGAAAAGGTGAAATGGAAAGTGCTGTCGAGCACCAGCTGATCTCCCTGATTATTGTATTTGAGCACATTCCCTCGACACACACAAGCAATCCTCTGTAAACACCATGTTAAATGTGGAGCCAACCTGCAGGGGCTGGGCCACGAAGCTCAGTTTGTTTGGTGCTATAGCCATTTTGATCCTCAGTGTATTGACGTGGGATTTATTTATTTTTTGCACCCATAGAATTCCAAGAAGGGATAAACATTCACTTTAATTCATCTACTTTTCTGGACCACTGAGGCACACATCTAACTTGTTTTGGCTGATTACAAAAGGAAAACAGTTCCCTAACCCCCTCATCTGAACTGCCATCTTCACATCCTGTTGTAGAAAACATAACTTGGGACAGGTGTATGCATATATCAGCGGGGGGGTGTATAGGGCTACGCTGCTGAAGCCTTGAGTTGTCCAGGTTGGCCCCCGCCATCTGGGATTAGGAATAATGTCTGTTTGGCTTGTTACAACCAATAAACCAATGCCAAGAAGTAAAATAGTGACACGGTTTACGGCACTTGCAGCCACCTGTCAATCACAGTAAGCCTGCCCTAAAGCAAATTCCGCCATGTGCTCACCTTTGCTTTAAACCTCACCATGTTGTAATGAATGAACATCATGCTGTATTGAAGACTTGGAACTCGAGATTGAGACCATGAATTCATGTGTACAATGTCTACTTAGGGAATAAAATAAAAGAGAAATCCACGCAGACTTCTTTACAATACATGTTTTCATGTTTTACCATAAAAAAGGTTCCCACATTGTACTGAAAAGCACCGGACTCAGGGGAGCCTGAAACACAGGGCAACAAAAGGCACGATTTAATGATAGGCTTATTGACACTTCCTTTCTGAGACAACATCTTTTGTCTGTTTGGAATGCTGCAGGGCTCTAAATAAGACAATACCCATCCATGACCCTTCAGCTGCGCAGTAAAAATCAATCGGCAGAAACCTTTTCCCGTTGCAGTGGAAATGCATCCAAAATGAATCCAAAATTAAATTGATTTAAAGTGCTTATTATTTGTGAAGTTTCTCAACTGTGTTATCATACATTTGGGCTGTTGTGGTTTAGTGCTCCCCCTCTTCAACTTTTTATAAGGCACAATATATTTTCCCTCTTCCCAGCTGCACTGTTTTGTTGACTCTATGAGAAGAACGGGCTAATAGTCAGCTCTTCAAAGCGGTTTAAAGATTCATAAAGAGACCACCCATCTGTTCTGCTTGATGCCATCAATGGAGCAGTCAAAAGCAAAGAGAGCGCTCGTACGTTATATTTCAGAAGGAGAGTACTTTTGACATGTGCACAAAATAATTCTTGAGTACCAAAACAATAGGTAAAATCGCTAGTAATAGAAACGGTAATAATCAATGTGGGACATAGTTGATGAAAGCAAATAAGTCCTTTGCCTCCAAGGACTTATTTGCGTTTATCAATGTCCAACATTGATTATTACCGCAATATATATATATATATATATATATATATATATATATATACTCATCTAAAGGATTATTAGGAACACCATACTAATACTGTGTTTGCCTTCAGAACTGCCTTAATTCTACTTGGCATTGATTCAACAAGGTGCTGAAAGTATTCTTTAGAAATGTTGGCCTATATTGATAGGATAGCATCTTGTGGTTGATGGAGATTTGTGGGATGCACGTCCAGCGCACGAAGCTCCAAAGATGCTCTATTGGGTAGTGATCTGGTGACTGTGGGGCCATTTTAGTACAGTGAACTCATTGTCATATTCGAGAAACCAATTTGAAATGATTGGAGCTTTGTGACATGGTGCATTATCCTGCTTGAAGTAGCCATCAGAGGATGGGTACATGGTGGCCACAAAGGGATGGACATGGTCAGAAACAATGCGCAGGTAGGCCGTGGTATTTAAACGATGTCCAATTGGCACTAAGGGGCCTAAAGTGTGCCAAGTAAACATCCCCCACACCATTACACCACCACCACCAGCCTGCACAGTGGTAACAAGGCATGATGGATCCATGTTCTCATTCTGTTTACGCCAATTTCTGACTCTACCATCTGAATGTCTCAACAGAAATCGAGACTCATCAGACCAAGCAACATTTTTCCAGTCTTCAAATGTCCAAATTTGTAGCCTCTTTCTCCTATTTATAGTAGAGATGAGTGGTTCCCGGTGGGGTCTTCTGCTGTTGTAGCCCATCCGCCTCAAGGTTTTGCGTGTTCTGGCTTCACAAATGCTTTGCTGCATACCTTGGTTGTAACGAGTGGTTATTTCAGTCAAAGTTGCTCTTCTATCAGCTTGAATAAGTCGGCCCATTCTCCTCTGACCTCTAGCTTCAACAAGGCATTTTCGTCCACAGGACTGCCGCATACTGGATGTTTTTCCCTTTTCACACCATTCTTTGTAAACCCTAGAAATGGTTGTGCGTAAAAATCCCAGTAACAGAGCAGATTGTGAAATACTCAGACCGGCCCGTCTGGCACCAACAACCATGCCACACTCAAAATTACTTAAATTCAGTTTGGAGTTCAGGAGATCTTGTCTTGACCAGGACCACACCCCGAAATGCATTGAAGCAACTGCCATGTGATTGGTTGATTAGATAATTGCATTAATGAGAAATTGAACAGGTGTTACTTATAACAGTATATATATATATGAAATAAATAATGACAACAGCATCGTTCAAAAAAGTCAGTATTTGCTTTGCTTCCACTACTCTGGCAGTGGCTGGTTCTTCCAGCTTCTCCTTGCAGAAACCTATTCCTCCTTGTTCTCATACACATCTGCACTGGACTTTTAAACTAACCCCTCAAACACAACCACAAATCACATGGGCCCGGTTCAGCTTGCTTATAAGACAGGCTGGCAATAGAAAGCAAATCCACACTAAATCCCACTGCGTTGGAAGGCCGATCTTGGCTTTCAGCAGGTACGGTCAAGTACCACGACAGTCATTTCATTGGGCCATCCCAGATTTACTGTCAGAATCATTGCATTGCTTATAGGTAGCATTAACAACTCAGTACCAAGTTATATCGAGACTTCCCATAACTTGGCAGATATTCACTCGCCACAACCGAAGATGCTGCCGGCAAATTTCTGCGTGGGATGGTTGAACTCAAATGCATTTGGTTTGTGCTTTAAGCCACCACCATAAAGACGAGTAAAGCTGCGCAGTCGAAGAGTGCACCGTCACGTTTAAACCACAACTGTTTTTTTTTAGCTTTTGGTCCGGGTCCGGATGGGACGGCTTCTGGGTCCGGATCCGGACCGCGGTGTACTAACAAGGCGCAGTCGCCCGCATCAGGAGAATACGACCCCTTCTCACTCAGAAGGCGGCGCAGGTACTGGCTCTTGTCATCCCCCGCCTCGACTGTTGATTGTAACTCTCCAATGTCATTGGAAACCCTCAGAAGAGTAGTTTCACAAACTGGAATTTGTCATATATATTGTGTCTCTCCAGTGCAGCAGTGAGTGTACCAGAGTGGGCAACATAATTTCACACAATCTTTTAAATAAAGCTATATGCAAGAATAATATTAAGAGGTTCTCACCTGCTTGACATCATATGCCAGAAGAATGTAGTTCAGATCTTGAGAAATGGAAAACTTTGACGCCTTAAAAGTTGACTGTGGGAAGAATAAGAGATGGATAAGATGTCTCTGTTCATTTAAAACTTACGAGAACACACAAAATGATCACTGTCATTATAACCCAAATATCCCTCTCCCAAACCAAGACAAGTGGGACAAGGCTAAACAGAACGTTGAGTTGACCTGAGCAGGGACCATTCCTGCTGTGGGAAAAGCAGGTTGCCATTATTACAATCTCAATGTTCAGAAAATAGAAAAGCAGAACAACTCAAATCTTTATACAGCTTTAAAATGTTCTTTTCTTAAATACTGGTGTGTTATTGTTGATGTTGTTTTTTACTTCCTACAACTTTATGACTCTCGGTAGGAGTGAATCAAACCTTTAATATGAACTGTAAATATGTTTCTCCTTTTAAGAAACAAAGGTCGCACTTACAAATGTTGTGTTCTTCAGCAGCAGCTCCGTGTCGTTGCGGCGCGTGCTGAGTTTCAGAATGTCTCCATCCCAGCTCCGAAAGATGATCTCCTCCTCTGAAGGAAAATCACATCAACAGATGACATGTCATTGTCTTTTATATTTAATATCTTTAAAGGGATTTGGGTATTTAAATCAGCACTCTTTTGACAGATTGGCCCTTAATAGAGAAACAATTGATCTCTGTCTGACAAAATAAAGGGGTTTGCGTATTTAAATAATTTTAATTCGCTTTTGATAAAAGCGTCAGCTAAATGACATGTAATGTAAAATATCATAATTTTATTTACAGCATTGTGTCCACAAGTTCAAAATGTCCCAAATAATTCCTCAACATGCAACACAAATATCGGGCAATGGAATCTGATAGAGCAGAGTAGGAGACCACAGTGAAGACAATAATGAAGACTCATTTCAGAGGATCTGTCACCAACAACGGCTCACAGAAATTACACTTCAACTCCAACGGTTGAAACGATAGCAGAAGTGCCTGGAATAACTCGAGTGTAATCCCTAAAACCAAAACAACAGTCTGGGGAAGCCGGAATTCCATTAGCACATCTGACAGGTTGAAATCCTTCCAGGGTCCCCAGCTCATGTAAATGTCAATGAATAAGCTCCAGGGCACCAATCGCAGACAAGAGGGCTACAGACTAGCAAACACTCAAAACACATGAGAATATAATGACAGCGAAATGAACAAGATAAGACAGATGGATTGCTGGTTTTCAACAAGGAGGGGGATCTTTTTTTAGAAACTCTATCCGCAGTGAAACAAACCACAGGCCTCTTTGCATGTTGTATGTATATGCAGTGCATGCATCAAATCAATGCTGGAATAAAACATCTCACAGCAAGTGTAATAGATGGGGGATACTGTCCTCCTGATATGTCAACAGTTCCATCTCTAAAACCTCCGAGGATAAAGGTGACATGCAACCTAAGCTAAGTGGCCCAGCCATCAAAAGAACCGCCCTTTTTTGTAAGAATTATGCAGCAGGTGGTATGAAGGAAATAGGCGTTTTGACCATCCAGGTTTTGTGGCAATCATCTATTATTCCAGCATGGATGCTCCTCTCTAAGTTTCTATAATTCTTGTAACTGATTGGGCCAGTTATCTGTTACATCACTACGTTGGAAAAAAAAATTGTTTCAAAGGCCGACCACTGTGGGGTTTGAAGGGCAGAAATCTCTCAGAACCTGGCTGAGTACGGCGGAGTCATGGAAACGAGCCCTGTCAACATACTGCAGACAGGATTACTTAATCGTACCATCGTGATCCAAACAGACAGTAAGAGTGAGAGACTCAAATTGCGGCCGAGCTCTTGGCTGAGTGCCAAATGTCTGTGGAACATTGCGAGGCTCCTGGAAACAGGCTCTCATTGTAATTAGCAGTTTTCTTATTGAAATGATTGACATTACAATTTATGTTAAGTAATAAATTGCCTTGCATTTGCTGTTTGTGGTTCATTCTTTCAGTTATGCTAGAAAATGCATTATCTGGTGTTTGTTGCAAATACTGAAGAAATGTCATGAAATCCATCTGAACAAATGTTATGGAGCCAGTGGCCTTGTTGTGAGTGTCTCTAGTTTTCACATGATGCCAAATGCCTCTTACACTGTTGATAGCTCATTTGCAAAAGCTGTACTTTATGAGAATTTGGGGCAATTCACGTGGTTTATTATTGGGCTATTGCAGATGTGCATTATGGTTATCCTTTATGCTGGTTTCATATTTAATCCATCATTCTACTATAGTCACCTTTAACGGTCCTCTTCAACACATTTCTGAAATAGGGAATGTTAAGGTTGCTCAATACTAAATGTATGTCAATAAGCAGTGACTCCACAAAGATTTCAACCAGGCAAAGGCTAGGCAGCAGAGCTGTGTGGGAGCCTACGTTTCAACCCGGTCGCATTGTACGCTTCTACAAACCACAGGATTGAATTCAATGTGTGAAACAAAAACGACTTTCACCGTAGGCTCAAATCATTCCTGCCAAAATCGACAATGTCCGTGGTTAAATGAAAATGTTGGTTTGGTTAGGTTATGACAACAACTTTAGAAAAAAGGTCAAATAATAACGTTGATAAAGTGATAAAGCACGCACACAGGTGCCCTGGGGGGAATTCCACATTCAACTAAAACAACCTTAAATCCAACGTATTTGGGGTTTGCAGAAATGTACAAAGCCACCATTTACTCATGACAACTGAGCACCATCTATCCAGATACTCCATATTATTATTCGGTCTGATGATTGCATGCAATATAAACGGTTTAATACATTCCAATTTCTGATCGTAAAGTTCAATCTAGGAACTAATTACTGTGTTATGGATCACTCATTCTTCAGCTCTACGGAGCATCTCAGCTTCTTTTAGCTCATCATATTGGTTTTCCTCCTCAGGAACTCTCATCAAACAAATGAATAAACATTGAGTTGATTTCAACAGATGATTCCAGCCACAGCAGGGAGCTTTTTTTACAGCCGCTGGAGACGCCTTAACATTGGGCTTAAATTCACTGCCAAGGACTGACAACCACGAGCACAGCGATTACTCTAATGAGAGAATCAAACCTCCAACCAGGTAGGGACCGTAGTCTTTGTTGTGCCTAATGTATCACTGAGAGATGTACCAAATGGGACACTTCTAATGAGTCTCATGGAGGAGCATTCTTGTGAGAAACACAAACAACCAACTCCCACAACGTCTCTGTTTTGTTTCCAGTCGTTGACTGACGCAGCATGGAAACACAGCGGTAATAACACAGTTATGATATTGTGTTAGAGTCAAAATCAGTTCAGTTTGTCAAGGTAAATATTTTATCAGTGTGACAGATGTCAACTAGCTGGTTGTATAATTTATGTCTGGGTCTGGCTACATATTGTATGTACATGGTGATGGTTATAATATTAAGAAGGTGTTTGATGCTAACATGCTAATGACGCTAGCATGCAGTCTAGGCTAATGCTTATCTAGTGTTGGGAGCAGTGTGCTGCCGTAAAGGAGACCGGCAATTAGGGGTCAGGTGTCTTGCTCAGGGACAGTTTGACATTGGACAAGTAGCGAGCAGGGTTGGAACCATCAACACCCTCTCTTCTCTACTTCATGTGCCATGCTTACCCCACACTAACAAGTTTTATTCTCCAGTTGCTAAATATAAAAAGAGGAAGATTACGAGTTGGTATGTTCATTATAAACTTATATATACTTGCCTAATGACTTCATAAACCGCAACCACTATATTTGCCAGACCCTAACAAAAATATTATTGTAAAATAAGCTACACATGACAACTTTTTATCCAACTTACCACTGATCCACTTTGCTTCAGGATCATGTATTTGAAAGTTTCTTTGAAAGAGGTCATCCAGTGTCAACTGGGAACCATAAGGTTTACCACCGTCAGCTACAGAAGGAAAAAAAAACATCTTTGCGTTACTGGTAGTCATTAGTTAAAAATCTCACAACAACAAAATAAAATTAATCTGATTGGATTTTATATTTTCATAGAAACAACACAGAGAAAACTGTCACTGGATACTAATTCTAGGATGGTAAAGGATAAATTATGGTCAAATTCATTCTGCATTCATTTTTCATAAAATGTGACTGTCATTGGATGTGTAGAGTCTCACCCCTTGACAGCAGAACGATGGACAGACCAATGAGAGACAGCACTGAAAAAATAACCAGCAGGGAGATGCCGATGCCCTTCCAGTTTCTGTCTCCTCCGATGGGTCCTACGGGTCCAATGTCCTACACAGCAAGAGAGACTGTGAGAGTTGTGTAAATCCATCATGTAAATAATGCCAAAATAATAACACAAAAGACAAAGATCCTTCCAATAACCCCCTGCACCTTGCTGAATTGCCCTTCGTCAAGACACATTTTGCCAATCTGTGGGTGAGTGAAAAGCGCAGTCGTCCTTCAATCAGAGGGTTGGCGGTTTGATCCCAGGCACGGCTAAATGTCAATGTGTCCTTGGGAAAGACACTTAACCCCAGCATTGCTCCTCTAGCTGTGACTACAGTGTGTGAATGTTAGTTACTGATGGCCAGGTGCCCCTGTCTACGGTAGGTCCTGTCATTAGTGTATGAATGGGTGAATGGTTGAATGGTTAAAGTGCTTTGAGTGGTCAGAAGACTAGAAAAGCGCTGTACATTTACCATATCAGAGTCTAGGTATTTGGTCTCCTTGTGGAGATTTTTGCCGTTTTCAAATTTGCATTAGATTGTGGCAAATGTTTGTTTTCTATTTACCAATCTGTGGAGTGGTTGACTGAGTTTGTGCATGAATCCATGGGACACATCACTGAGAAACCAGTCATGTTGGCAAGTTCTAGTTTAGAAAGGGTTAAAAAATCAGACACTGAATAAAAGGACACACTATATACCCAAGGGCATACACAGTGTTGTGGGAAGTGCCATAACATTCAAGTTGACTCATGAGACAACAGAAGTTAATACTTTAAGGTTTGAACTTTTTCCTTGCGTCAGCTTTTTGTTAAAATCATTTTATGTTAACGTGTCAGTTTTGACCCATGTCTTAAATCAGCCTCTGGGCCTTTTTTTGTCAATTCACTGTGCAAGTCACCAACTCGACACTAAATTGACCTCACATGGTCGTCTTTTTTTGATTTTGTGCAGGTGTACTGGATAACAAGGCCAAATGACAATTCCCTATAGCTCACGTGATTGGGAGAACAGCTCACTGTCATTGAGTTTTAGTGACCGTTTTGTAACTGTGTAAAAGGTCATAATTTTTAACAGAGCATTTTACAATTTGCTGAAAAACAAGTTTCTTTCAGTTTGTTGAAAAATAAAACAAAAACTCAAAGTTGTCAAAAAGCCTTGATGCAATAAACAAATGTATGTGGTTTCTTTCACGCATTTAAAACCTAAAACGGGTCGGTGCCGACCCAACAGGAAGGTTAGAGTGATTTCTTTCTATTTTTCTTTTCCTCGTAAACCTCCCTTTTTCTAAATAATTGAGCCGGTGGTTTAAATACTAATAGGTCTTCATGTTCATCATACCAATCATTAGGATGATGTTGAGCATGATGAGGAAGTAAGCTGCAGGGACAATGTTATGTGAAATTAAGCATAAAGCACCTTCAAGATTCTCTGTCCGGTTTGAGACGCTGTGAACTCGGTTGTTGGGTTGGTTATTAAAAATTAGCAGTTGCAAAAACCTCGGGGATGAATACACACATACTTAAATTTCAATAAAAAGTTCCAATCCAGGATAGCAAGAGGAAAACAGGCTTGGCTACAGAATCATCAGAATGTTTCAAGAATTAGAGCTGAGTGGACTAGGGATAGTGCACGGCTGCAGAGTGCTGTGCGTGAACAAGCTATTTATAGTGCGCATGAATTTAAAGACAAGTCTCAGAGGCATCAATAGACTTTCATGGGGAATTGATATGTTGACACTGATGTTCCCCATTGTTTTGTTGACTATGGAATTGGAGCTTTTCTCATCTTGGTGTTTGATTGTTTTCGCGTTGCGTTACTCGCGGGACCATTCGTGGTTGTTCGCTGCATTCGCTTTATTCCCGCTCAATGCGCTCGGGACGGGTGGCTTATGTCCATGGAATTTTTGCAATCAACCATGCAAGAAATACCCAGGATTTCTGCTTGCTACTTGTTTTTGAAAGTCTCACATATCCCGGGAAAGCAAACACAATCCTTCCTGGATTTAGGCAAATCATCTCATTTGCACTGCCCCATTTGTGTTATTAGTACAGCACGGAGGTGAATCTGTGTTTACCTACGTTTATTCACATCCCACTCCCAGACCGGAACACGTCAATCACAAGGTAGCCCTGCCCTGAAGTGCTTTATTCTTTATTTGACTATTTGATTACAAAGTTTACTGAGGGAATGAATCAAAGAGATTTCTCAAGCCGAGGTTGCCAACCATCGGGCCTGTTATGGTCTACAGGCCATTGGGTACCCGGGATTCAGAGAAAAGGAAACCCATTTTATTTGACTTTTTTTTTTTTTTAAAGAAAGAAAGACACATTTTGAAAAATTAGCATATTCTCTTTCAATTAAATGCGCTTATCTCTCTTGATACATTACCCAAGCGTTGGCACGCCGCTCTGCAACTACCCCCCATGTGGGCTGGTTATTTCGTAGTGTTTATGTGGAACCTGTTCAAGACCGGTCAGCGAATTATTTTGTAACATGAAACCGGTCCGCGAAAAAAAGTGTTGGGCACCTCTGTTCTATAGGCCCCTGGTGGCCGTTTCAAAGAGTGCAAGTATTCACTTTTCCAAACTAAGGTCTAGCCCTCGTCACCTCAAACCAGCTCCAGAGTGCTGGATACCAAATCTCCAAAAAATATCTACATCACCACTTGAGGGAGGCTGACATTGAAATTATCTATTTTTCCAACATCAAGAGGATCACCAAATTGGTTAGACAGATGAAAACAATACTATATGGAAAACACCACACAGAGGTAAATGTTCCTACGATTTTTCCATGAAATTCAGTAAACCTGGTTGTTGAGGAGTTCGTTTCGCGTCAAACTACTTTGCGGTTATGAGCCCGGGGAAGGCGTGATTGACACGCTATATGCTATGCTCACTTGTTTGCCCTGTGCTGAATAAAACGCGTGTAGACTGACATTGTCTATGTAATCCACGATGGTCCATTTATTTTCAATAAAGCACATTATCGATAGCCTTAACAATACAAAGCGCCGCACGCAAGCGGTCAGAAACCCTTTGCCCTTCTGGGTCAAACGTCCTCCCAACCGCACTGTATTTGCCCTCTTTATAGTTGAGGCAAAGTTGCAAAGTGCGCCACCCAGTGTTAAACAAAGAAGAAATAAGGAACCTGAAAACAAACCAGCATTTGGCTCTTACACTGGTAGTTGGACCCAACCCTTAGGCTTGTGGAGTTGCTGCCATTCTCATGCAGAATTGATAAAAGCTTTCTGTGTGAACGGACACAACACTTCCCTAAAGACCAGGGCCATTTCTGGACAGATCTCAAGCTCTTTATCTTACTGACCTTCAAATTATCCAGCTTTATTTAATTTGCAGTGTCAGAGCAGCGTTGTAAATACATCCATCTCGCTGGAATAACCCCCAAGCTACCAAAAACATATCTGTATTCATGGATATATTTGCTTTTCAAGTCTTTTCATTGTGGGGATGATTTAAAGATAAGTATCCTTGAGCCTGGCCAAATCTACATCCCCCTTCAACTTTACACCTAGTCCTTGTAGCTTCTCCATAATAACATGCTGGATTGCTATCAACAGGAAAACCCAACCTCCAGTACAAATTTAAAATCATGTTGTTCAACAAGGAGCAATCCTTATTACAAGTCAGGGAACATCATGGCCTCATTTCTCCACCCGATCATTATTCATAGACCTCCAAAGATGAAAACCGAGCTGATTGGCACAACATGGCTGATCGAAAATGTGCCAAAATAAAATTTAAAAAACTCTCACCTCTCTCACCTTTGAACACTTTTTTTAAGAATAAGTAAGAATACAGCTTCAACAAAAACAGATAGCATCAACCATCTCGCCGGTTCACCTGTCAAGAGAGGCAAAGCTTTTCCCTCTACAACTTCCAAGAAACTGAAGAGCACATGCCATTTCTCACTCTCTTTGTGATGGCAAAATGGGATTTTACTTTTAGTGAAGTGTTCTCTACTATCTGTAGCACTGCGCCAGCTGCTGTTTTGAAGAGCTGCAAAAAGCAAACTTCACAGTAAACAGGCCCTAAAGTGCACAGTGCTATACAACTGTTATAATCTCAGTCATTATCTATGTCTGAAAAGAAGCCTCCTGCCAAAAATGGTGTGAACCTTTTTTTAAGACCGAATCGGAAGCAGGACTGCTGGCACAATTCAGAGCATGAAATTCACAAAAAAGGAAAATATTGAGATTAAAAAGGAAAACTAAGTGAAACATAAAAAAGCTGAGTGAATTTCCAGAAGTATGCTGCTACTCTAGCAGTACTCTACATAGTAACAAAATCATGTGTATTTTGCGACATGAAATACATTCCTAACAACACACACACACGTCAATTCTTTGCTTCTTGGCAATAAATCTCCTACCGTTCGAAAGCCTCCTTGTTTCCCTTTTGGGAAATGCTGCCACATTTGTAAGGAACATGCATTTGTGGGATGACCAGCGAAGTTGAGTAAGTGGGTTATGCCCATCAAAAATGTGCCAAATCGTCTCTGCCAATGACAAACATCTTATTCTACCAATGACTCTGATGAAAATGATGAGTTGATGAATCAAAGACTGCAAAGACTGGGCGCAGACGGAGAGGCCCGTTACAGCAGCATGAATCCACCGAAGGGAGAGAAAATAATTTCTAAAAGAGACGATGGCAGCAATATGATAGGCTAACTATGACATTGTTTTGTTGTGCTTACTGGGTAATGGGGACCAGCTGATGTAAACAGCTGACATCATGTTGAGATTCTGAAAGTGATAGCATGCGTGAGTAGTGACCTGAACTGAAGCTTCATTTCTAATGAACAGGGATTTTATCTATCCTGTATATGCAGACCAAAACTGTGGTTGTACCAGATTGTAAACATATTTATTCATCCTGTAAGGTTGGTCGTTTTAACACAGGCAGTCTATGAGGATCAATTTTGTTTTTGTTGATCAGCTGAAGTTAGCATTTTACCGGTGGTTTCCTTTCTGAATAGATGGCAGCTTTTTAAAAAGAACAAGCTTTCCAGATTGCAAGGATGAACGTAGCAGGAGTCATATAGAGAATTATGGTTAAATACAATAAAGTCATATATGTATAATTATATCTTTACCTAATTGGCATTGATCACAAGCGAATTAATAAATAGTAAGTCAGAATGAGACATGACTGCACTTCCTAAAAGGGGTCACGCAAAAATCCTTGGTAGTCAGGCAAACCGGGTCGAACCAGGCGGATCAGGAACGAGATCAAGGTACGCTGGTGAACTTGGCAAAACACGCAAGACAATCTGGTAGAGTGTGGGGACCTAACAAGTGATGGACTAATGAGGGAATGGGCTGCAGGTGGGAAGGGCATGGGGACCAGGTGGAGAGAATGAGAGATGATCTTGTGTTGATGACAGGATTAAAAAACCCTGAAAATCAGTCACAAAGCAGAGAAAATTCTATAGAATTACAAAAGCTTGAAAAAGCCTTGAAATATTGTTGGGATTAAAAGCCAGTAGATGAAATTAAACCTCCCTCTGACTTCTTTTCGGTTTCAACATAAGTTGCTGGTCTCTTCACAATTTTTTTTTGCTATTTAATATGATCAATAAAGACTGTGCTTGTAAAGCACTTTCCACTCATAGAGCTTTTACACTACATGCTTCCATTCACCTATTCAAACACTGATAGAAGAAGCTAGCATGCACTCTGCCAACTGTCCTTCAGTTACTATCATTCACACAACATAGTCAAAGCTACAGAAATGTCAGAGTTAAGTGTCTTTCTCAAGGAAACATCAACATGAGGGTTAGTGGATCCTCTGACAGAGGGGTAACCTTGATCTCCACTCACCCACAGTTGCCCGTATCGCATGCCCAACCCAATCAGAACCGGAGTATTCTGACCAGTTCTCAGACCCGTATCGTCTGTGAGGACAAGACTGTTCCTCAAAGTCATTTTTAAATATTTAAATCGTATTTTAATGAGGTGTTTTCAAGCGGACGAGCACAGCAAAAAGGCAGGAAAGAGGGAGAGAGGCGCAGCATCAGAATGATCGCTGAAAAGACTTAATGTGTCACAGAATCTTTTTTTAAATTTGGAATTACTTTTTGCCAGCTTGAATTTTATCATTTGAAGTAAATTTACTTAAATATGATCAAAAGCGTGAGCTAAAAGACATGTAATGTAATGTAATAAAACTGTGGAAAAGTGAAATCTAATTACTTTATAAATAATATAAATATAATTATATATATATATATATACAGACATCAGATGTAAAAGAACTGGATGGAGTTGGGAATATAAAATACAGACAGAAATTTTACATCCTAAGAAGATAAGCTTAACACTCTTTAAAGTCCATACAATATGAGATATTATCTCTGATTTACTACTCATTCATGTGGTTAATTGAGGCCAATCTAACGTAACCTGGCAAATGTGATCTGGTACCAACTTGGCCTGATTTCCAGCCTCAAGTATGTGCTCATTTATCAACTATGCCAAGCTAAAAAACTGAGGGGCGTCCAGCAATTTAACTTTTTAGCGAGCTGTTTGACGTACGGGAACATTGTAAAATTGACAGTGAAATAATCGAATAAACACCCAAAGGCTGAATATGAGAGATAATATATCACCTTGGTTTGAGTATTGAACGGGGACCACTTGACATTTATGTTGCATGAAAGCAGGGAGGATTGCTATGCCTCAGCCGATATTCGGGCCACTGAATATTGAGAGGAAGCGGGCGTGGGAGATGTCACTTGGTTGAGTTAAAAGGATTGCAGGGTGAATGCTGTAATCTTTACAAACAGACCAAATGAGATAAAGCAGCAACGAATTCATCACACGTCTTAGACGGAAACGCGGTGATCATATGGATACAGGTAGAACGCCTTCATGGTGAATCATTAGTTATTATTAAGTTATTAGTGAATGAATACACTATGATGTGCTGTGGGATTTGTCTAGTAAGACTGTTGGTCTGCCTTTTTGTCTCTTAACGAAGCCTTCCCCGCACATTTCTATCATTATTCCACAGGTCGACTAATTGCTACCTGCTGGTCCATCATATTAAGCAGTATTGCTTGTGTACTCAAACCTTAGATAGATTTACACCTAAACGCTGGAGGCCAATTTTTGTGTACTTGAGTACTTTCAAACAGAACAGAAATGCTACGTAGAGAAAAAGCAACAATTTTTCTGTGAGATCTGTCAGATGTTTAGCAGTTTGTTTGCAATAGACGTCAAGCAAATTAACGTTTATACGGTGCAGCAATTCTCCAAGTTCAGGATCAGCTTTATTATTCCTCTTAACCTCGACAAAGAAAGCACAGAACAAATCTACTGCTTCCAATCATGGCTTTCAAAAAAAATAGCACTGTTTATCTTTATCAGAGAGTGTAAATTACTAAAAATGTGCAAGCTCCTGTACGTTCAGAACCTGTTGGTTAGCCAACAAAGTACATGTTAGGTTTCTTTTTGCTTCTATAAGTTGCATATCAAAAGTAAGGGAAAACTAACTCAACTTTTACATTTAAACTGGGCACAAACTGCGGCCTTGTGTTTTGTATTTGTTTGCCCAATACATCCACCCTGACCTCCATCATAGGTGGACTTTGATGGTCTCTGTACTACATCGGCTGACTTTTGCTTTCTATGTTATTCACATATGATATAAATTCTCTAACAGCCTAAAACCTAGAGAGCCAGGCTATCAGATGAATGATAAGCAGACTATACGGTAAGACTTGAATGTCTATAGTTATATACAGGGGAAATGAAAACGCATTATAAAGTGTTGACACTCGGCCACTATGCTACAATTATTTACAGTTTTTTTCAATTGCTAACAAGCACTGTTCAAAACCACATTTTCAAAACTCTTCACACATTAGGCATACAGTGTATACAGACCAAGCTGTGAATAATTTTTCATTGTTTTCAGACAAAATGCATTCAATCATCACATTTTTCAAATCCACAAACACTTGTCATTCATATTCCACCAACTGCAAAAAACTGTACATTTGCAGGATATTTTTCATATGCTAACACAGTGCTTTATTTACATTTAAATTGGAAAGATGACCAATTTCAAATCTTTCTGTAGTAATTCTTTTGAAATATAGAAAATCTTAGCTTGGATTGATAATTCTTTGTTTTTCTGCTGATTGTAATTTCAGCTCAAAGCCGACGCAGGTGTCCTGCTTTAGTCTCATCACCATATTTGAGTAGGAGGTGATAGCTTGGAACTGGTTCTGTTTGTCAGGTCGTTGGGGAAAGAGGGGTGATATGAGGGAGAGTGTGTGGAGGACGAGGGAGAGGAAGACAGAGAGTGGTGATATCTGATGAAATACAGTAAATGTAGTGAACCAAGGTCTCATTTTGAGAGAGGCCGGTCTGTGGCTGCAGCCAAATCTGCACCGCTCAGTTACGTCAATAGTACACATATTCGAGCAAAACAAGTGAGATGATACATATTACAGCACATATTACAGTACAATAATTATTGTGTTTTAAGATCCAAAGATTGCCTCACAGAGGAGGAAGGGGCAGAAGCTTTTCAGATGTGCAGGAAAACAATTTATTTCTGATTCATTCTTGTTACATGCTTTTGCTTTAGTACATTCAATTAATAAAAAATCTGTTATTCCATAATGAAGTAATGAGAATTCATTTAAACTTTCAATAAAAGATGTAATGCTGCCTGTTGCGAGTGTTTTCTAGGTCAGTGTGTTATGAGTGACATGCATGTTTTCTGAATGAGAATCGGTTGCCAGTGATCGGTGGAACGAGTTTATTTTGAGACCTCTATGAATGGTCTTGTTTGTAGGTTAGATTAACTCTTTGGCCAAAATCAATCTTGTTCAGGGCTGGACTGGGACAAAAAAAGGGCCCTGGCATTTTTGCTCAGACCGGCCCCCCACAATCGGTCGGACACAACCACCAACCAGTACACTATCCTAGCTTTCCCTGTAGATATGCATATCTACTGTTCCGTTCCCAAAAACCCATACAAGGTTGAGAACTACTGTAAGTGCCATGGACAGTAATGTCGGTAATCAGACAGTTGATGGACCCCATTGACTTCCATAGTAGAAAAAAAAATACTATGGAAGTCAATGGGGTGCATCAACTGTCTGATTACCGACATTCTTCAAAATATATATGTTTGTTTATCAGAATAAAGAAATTCATACAGGTTTGAAACAACTTGGGGGTGAGTAAATGATGACACAATTTTCATTTCCCCCTCTTTAATATGACACCAAACAACATTTACCTCTAATTGTTGAGACACATCCCATAAAAAACCTATACAAACAAATTACTCACACAAAACGTCCTGATAATATGTATATACAATTTAGAGTATTCATTTGCCGTAATATTGCATATTGATGATATTGGAAATTCAGATGAAACATTATAAAATATCTAGTTAGTTGAATATACAGCTTTCAAAATGCAAAGCGGGTTTTTAACCCCCATATAACATACGTTAGCTACCTCTTCTAACGTGTAACTCGTTGGTGAGTAATAATTAAAATAATCAAATGACATCATTTAAGTTTTTTTCTAGAGAAGAAGGGCCGTCGACAACCGTTGAGTTTTAAATGGTTACATTAGAATATCCGAAGTTGCAATTGAATAAGTGAACTCTCAACTCTGCTAGCTACAATAACAGTGCTAAATAGCTTATGCTGTGTTATTTGACTTTAGCTAACTGAGTGGCCATTACAGTAACTTTTAAGTGACAATTTGACAAATGACAACCTGACACTCAGACTTTATAATAGCAACAACCGACAACGATAATGTTTGTTGCCTTATTATAATATTCATTAATTGAGGTAACTGTTAAATCGTCATCATCTTCGTTGTGGCCCAGCCAGGCCCACACACACTATCCTCATGCACCGCCCTGATTAACACTCCCTCCCTGTTCATGGAGCTACCTGCTTGCTTACCGTTTCAATGACACTCTCCTGCTCACTCTGCCCCTCCTGGACTTCACTGTCACACTGACACCTGCTGCACCTTCTCCTCTGCTGCCTGCGAGCTAGGTTTGCCAACCGTCCCGTATTACCCGGGACATCCAGAATTATGGGCAATTTTGATTTGTCCCGGCCGGGACAGCTCCAGTACCGATTTCCAATCACAGCCTGCTAAGTCAATGACGCGCGAAAAACTCCCGGTTGTTGTGAAGTTGTGGCGCATCAGAGCAGTGTGCGCGCGGGTGCCGGGGTGGCCAGAGCGGAGCATGTGAGGTTTTGCAAGCCCGGCCGCCGACTGCTAGCACCCCCCCGTCGGCCCGCGAAAGTGTCCCTGATTTGGGGTTGGGAGAGTTAGCAACCCTACTGCGAGCCGCCAGCACCGCTATCGCTATGGCTAGTCACCTCTCCTCCTCCATGTGCTATTTATGATGTTTATGACATGCTGTTTCTGCAACATGTCATCAGGTTCTGTAGTAGTTTTGGAAACTGAAGCTACAGCACTAAACACGTCGGTTATTTTTGAACATGTTGAGGCATCAACCTCTAGATTTTTTTTGGCCCGCAATTTCTCCGCAGCCCCTTGCTCTTACGTTTTTGTTTCTCCATCTTAATCCACACATTTCTTTCTAGCTTTGAGTCACTGAATGCATCTGACTGACACACGGAGAGGGAGGGGTGGAGCCTGTAAAGATATGATTGGGCCAGCCCAGTGTCAGTATGGAAAATGAACCAATGGGCCGCTGTCCCTGCTTTATGGGCCGGTCGAAAGCAATTTTTTTTTAAAAATAAAATGTTTTTATAGGCCTATCGACCGGCCCCCAAGTGCGTCGGCCCACCGGGCATTTGCCCGGTATGCCCGATTACCTGTCCAGCCCTGATCTTGTTAATTCAGACTGTGTGAAGAGTTTTGAAAGTGGGGTTTCTGTCACGGTTTGGGTCTGCTTCCTGTCTTATTTTGTAGTTTTCATGTCTCTTGTACTCCTGGGTAGCTTCACTTCCTGCCTTGTCCTGTCTTCCCCTGTGATTGTCTGCTGTGTCAATGATTGTTTCCACCTGTGTTCAATCACCTGCACCTCCCCTGTGTATTCAAGCCCTGTCAGTCTCTTTTCATTGTTTCCTGTTACCTGTTCAGGTTGGAGCATGTCAGTTATGTTTTTGTATTATTAAAGAGCACTGATGTTTTTTGGTAACTCTGCTTTTGAGTCCTCCCTGCCTGCCTTCGACCCTCGGGTGACAGTTTCAGTATTGAACAATGCTGGTTAGCAACGGAATAAAACTAATAAAATCTCTGCAATCATTGAAAATATTGTGTTCTAGTGGAGATAGATATTAAAGTAAAGCGGTTATCCAATGGCAACTTTTTACGGAGTTAAAGCCCCATGGGGGGGGGGGTTGTAGTATTTCTGGGACATTCCAGGAGATGTAGGAGGAATGCGTCGCATTGGCTATGCAGGCTCTGATGGCAGTTGGTGTGCTACTTGGTCTCACTGTTTCAGAGTGTGTTATCGAGCAGGCGCAGCTTGCATGTTATTTAAAGTGGCTGTGTGTGTGTGTGTGTGTGTGTGTGTGTGTGTGTGTGTGTGTGTGTGTCGAGGACCAAATGGGAAGTAAGGCTGGGAGAAGCTTGAATGCATTTTTTACACTATTCTTTGTACAGCCTCTTTCCTGCAATGGTGAAGTAAATCTGAATGAGTGAGATCTCATAATTGCAGAGTCATGCCGGCCGTGCCGACATATACCAGGATGCGTTGCAACGGAACTACTGATGGCCAGCTGAAACAGTAGTGTACCCGAGGGTTAGAAGTTTCACCTGACTGCAGCTACTACAAATACGATTTGTGGCTCTGCAGTTTGAACTAGCCTCAAATGTCACAGTTCTCCATTCCGTTAGAATCATTTTTCAGAACCAGTGGCTGCCCCATGATAATTTCCCTTAGTAGCAACACAACAAAGTAACCAAAAAACTCTCACTTGGCTCTTCTTGGTGAGTCCACTCCATCACATTTTATATTTGATAATGATAAAAGTCCCGTAAACAGATCTTTGTGATAATCAGCTTTTAATGGCACACTTCATTCCTATGTGTTATATGAGAGTCGAATTAAAACTTTAAGACCTTTAATCTGCTCTCTGAAAATAAGCTTCCCTTACACTAGATTATAATGCAGACAGGTGGAGAGGACTATACACTATACCTCAAAGTGACTGAAGTCACTTTTGATTTGGCACTGGATTTAAACTAATACCTGCAGTGTATATAAAAAGTCTCCATGTCAAATTCTTCTGCTCCTGTTATTTTCACATCTATGGAAGTGTCAGAATCTCACTAGCTAACTCATAACTACCACCTGACCCGCGCACGGCTTAGTGCTCATCCCGACCAGGAAGATCTACAGTGTCAGCTTGCTCACTGTGTTTGGCCTCCATTTCTTTTAAACAGCTGTATTTTCCATATGAGTAGTTAAAGTATAATTCAGCGTTAAGTTGCGGTTTTGCTTTCTTGTTCAGTTCTTTTGTCTCACATCTGCCACGCAGCGATCCTCTTATGCTAATCATGGGCCTTGTCTGATAGTCCCAGTCAACGTTGCCCCCAGTGTGAACAATAAAGAAAAAAAACCTCTCAGCCAGACTTAATGAATTAAATGCACGGGTTATAGCAAAGTGAGTTTCCATGCACAGACAGGTTCTTCACACCCATTTGCAGAGGCGAGCAGAGCCAAATTGAGGTCAGAGAAAAGGTTCTGATGTTATCAGCCGATTCATCTCTTTTCAATGAGCATTTTAATTAAAATAATTGAAAGTCAGTTAAAGGTAGTCTTCCCATCCTTGATGCTTGCTCAAACAGTCATTTCAGTAAAAAGCAATCAACTGATATACCTGCAGAATTACAACTAGTGCAATCTGCCGTACGAAAATAAGGTCAGCCAAACATTTGATCAGAGAAGCTGTTGGAATAACGTTTGTGTGTGTATATATATATATATAAAGGGATAAACGTTCAATGTTCAGTAGCAGGTGTGAGGAGGTACTCAGGGACTTTTCAGTCTGTGGAGTCCATGATTGTACTTGATGTCCTTTGGAGAATCACAGTAAAAAAAAAACTTTCAGTAAACTGGGTTACCAATAACTTTGGTTTTGTCAAGTCTGCAAGAGATTCAAAAGGAAAAGGTCCACGCATAAGTTTTGCTACCTTTCTCAGTTTTTGTGTCCTTGCCAGTGGATTCATGTGAGCAGCAGTCTCAGGACCGCCCCCAAAATGTAGAATAGAAGTGTGACTACGCCCTTCCTGTGACAATCCACATCATCTATTCATATACATGTGAAAGAGGACCAATGAACACTTTTCCACAGCTAAGGCTACACGCCTTTTCCCACCCCGTTCCCTGAACCACTCCAACATTGCTTGCTGTCAGCGCCAGTCATTCAGCAAATGGAACTCAACATTTAGTTGGCCACTAGTTGCCAAGAATTCCTCAGGGTTTAACAGAAACAATGACTAGTTCAACAGTCATACTTAATTTGATCTTCATTAGGCCTGTTTAATGGTCTGACTTTATGGCTCATGATCTCATCAATGTGATTCGTACAATTAAATCCTGCTGATACAACCGATGGCCAGAACCTGGGACAATGAGATTTGAGCTGGATAAAACCAGAATGATAATTTAACATACTAACAGGGTATGTCATGACATTAAGGGATACTGCTGGAAGTGGTGCAGCATGATGTGGCTGAACATTCTTGTGTATGCTCACTTTATTACAGCATTTAACCAAAACCATACTGAAATTCATGGATTTGTTTTGATACATATATTTTAGAGGAAAAAGATCACAGTCAGGCCAGGTGTCGACAGCAAATGTCCCTTTACTCATAATATGGAGTTTTCTTTGTTCATTCAAACAGTAACATTTTTGTTTAAATAAGACTTGTCTTGTTCCTGTTTAGAAGCTCCACTTCAGAACAGGTTTCTAAGCTTTTGTAAACCTATTATTAGGTGAGATAGATAAGAAACAAGTGGTACTGTCCAAAAGGAGGGAAGTGGACAGCAAAAGTAGAGCATTTAATCCAGAATGGACGGACTAGTTTCTGTTCATTCTTTCCACTGGAGCACTAAACCAGTGTGTCTCAAATGCTTAGAAACCGTAGCACTTATTAAAGTGCCGATGTGAAACGCCATTATGAGGTGCATTGAGCTCCTCCATGTGCTCTGATGCATTTACGCCCAGGTTTAAAATCCTGGCAGGACAGGTTAGACCTCAATTCTTCTACTGAGCAAAAAAGTAGGGGAGTGGGATATGTATATGACATTCAAACTTTTTTTTCTGAGATGAAGCACTGAGCATGCACAATTTTCACATTTTATTAATTTCCCTTTCATTTTGAAATCCAGACCTACGTTTATTTAGTTATTGAGAGAACATTATTTATATATGCAGTCATAAATATATGTTCAGTTCAGCTCAATAAATATTGTCAAGGAGATTTGATTTGTACTGAATAAATTTGATTTGTCTGTATAATGTTGTCACAATGGCGGGTGTAAGGGCTGAAAGGAGGACTCAGTTGCATGAACGAAAAGGACTTTAATAGTCAAATTAAAAAAAAAAAAAAAATCCAGAAAGGCGAGGAGGGGGAAAAAACATTGAGACAGGGACTAGGAACTAAAACATACAAGATGGCAGGGCAAGGCAAGGCAGGGCAAGGCAGGGCAGGGCAGGGCAGGGCAGGGCAGGGCAGGGCGACAATACGCGACGAGGACACCCACAACATGCAATGACGCATCAAGGGACAAGAGACTGACATGGCTTAAATACACAGGGGAGGTGCAGGTGATTGGACACAGGTGGAATCAACCATGGACACTCCAGACAACCACAGGGGAAGACAGGCCAAGGCAGGAAGTGAAGTTACCCCAGGGACACAAGAGACATGACACTACAAAGTAAAACGGGACATGAACCCAAACCGTGACAAATGTAACTATTTAAAATGATGATTAAAGGGATAAAATTGTATCAACATCTACATCAAATCAATACACAATTTGATGCAGATGTTGATACAGCTTTATCCCTCTGTTTAATCATTCAACATTAAATAGTTACATAATGATCCTCTGTACCTTTACTTTTAAAATGTTCTCTAAACCAGCATGTTACATTGTAGACCATGAGGTAATGTTGCAATGAGGCTTCAAACAGACTCGTCATTACGGTACAGTAACACAGCTTCACAACTATCAAGGGTTCCAACAAAACTCAATCAAAAAGTCATTATGGTTCATGTAGCAAGGGAAATTAGGAATTAGTATTGTTTGGTTGTAAAATCTAATTCTAAAAGCATTTCTTTTTTTAAGTGGCAACATGGAAAACAAGTCTAGATGTTTTAAGAAACATAATTTGGCTTAATGAATGAAACAAATGACAATCTCTGAGAAACGTGCACAGCAAACAATGTGTTAAATTTGCACCTATTCAGGAGGTTTCTCATGGGATTGTATCCAATATTAGCCCAGTACATTGATAAATAGAAGGGCCATCTGTGTGTGTGTGTGTGTGCGCATGTGTGTTAAACTACACTTCAACAGCCAAAATAGGATATGCAAAGAAACCCAAAGTTAAGCCTTCCCTTTGTTAAATTACTTATTTAAAACTAAGAGCCTTGGACTTCAATGAACATATTTTCTCAACTACTTCAATGTCCCTCCTCTTATGAAAATAAAAGTCTGGAATATTTTTTCCCAGTGTATACATTATTATGGTTCCCTTTCATCTCACAAAATAACACTAAATTAACTAGAAAAAACCTTCTTTATACAACCTTTATTATGCCTTTCAACTGTGTGATGGCACTGAAACCTTGTCACAAACAAACCAGCAGTCTGCATAATGAAAGTGTTGGTACAACGTAGTCCGATAATGTGTGCTTGCCAGCATGTAGCCAGTCTCTCCTCACCATCTGCTGTCATGAGAGGCATTATGCGAGGGCGGGCCTCTTGCAGAGCAGCATGCAGATATGATAGCACACTGTATCTGACATGGAGGGATATTAGTGCTGTGCAGCACATCTCATTACAGCCACCACCCTTCTCAGCCACAGGATCATAATTAATCTTCATTGAGCCACAGGCCTGTCTGGCTGACAGGCTAAATGATAGAGGCGGCAGAGAGAGTGGATAACAATGTCCTCCCATGTGGCATTAAAGCAGGATCCAATGGAGTTTAATAGCAGGTTGAGGAACTGCTGACTTTTGACATTTAAGTGAGGTAATAATCAGAGCAACAACAAGGGGCTCAGGGATTTGAGGGCATTAAAGAGGTATGAAAGAAATAACCATGCTGCAATGACATGCAGTACATCAACATCATGGTAGGGCAATTTCAGTCAAGTTTGAATCCACATTCAGTGAGACGCTTCTGTTGATGTTCAATCCAAAAACAAAAAGTGGAGGCATGGCATCCCACTACTTTGATTTTAATATCAAATAACACTGGACTTGGTCTCCCCAGACAAAAAAAAGACTTGTCTGTATGCTGGCAGTAGCCAGAGGGAGATCAATTTGCAGAATCAATTGTAACTCCCTTTGAGCTCATCAGTTTACTGCATTGCAAAACAGAAGGAAAAAAACAACATATTTTTTATGGCATGAATGCATGCATATAATGAGATTTTTGCCGAACTCATGTCCACTGATGCTTTCACTGTTTGACTGTCAATCAAACAGAGTAGCTGGATGAAATGTTTGAACTATATAATCCCCTTTAGCATGCTGGATGAATGAAGGTCTGTCTAGACTGTGTAGGCAACAAACAAAGAATTATTGAGTTTATACCTTGAATGTAAAACACTAAGAGACACATTGCTCCATTTCCTGTCATTGTTAACCAAAGCCATATGCTCATTCACACTGTCGGGCATAAATGGATGCCTTAGAATTCTATCAAACAATGTGTTAGTGTGATTGTCATGGACCTAAAAAGTATGAATTGTTACATGTTAACTGTGGTTTTAGGTTTTAAAAATGATATCTAGTTAATTCTTCAATTTCCAGTGACTGCCTCCATCAGCAATAGTCACAATATGTGCAACCATCAGTGAGGAGGAAGATACAAAATGGTGGATGATACGAATCCCACCATGTGCCATTCTTCATGAATGCATTTTGTAACATTAAACCTGGGTTCATATCGAAACCGAATTAATTTAACAAAAATAGTTAAAATAAATTAGTTTGATTGCCAAACCCTAAATGTAAATGTTTAAAGTTACGTGCCACTATGCTGTTGAGAGGTTGTGGTTATTTTGTGTATATCATTGCGATGCTGTTGGTTTGCGTGCTCCTCAAGGAACTCATGGTTAACTTGTCTGTAACAAAACTCAATCCACTAACTACCTTGGTCTCGTTCATCGAGGTAAAAGAGAGGCATGATAATTGCATTTCCATTCATCTTAGCAACACTGATAGAATTATCCTTTGTAAAGATGCTGCTTTGTTATCTGTTCAAACAAAATGCTTCAAAGATGGCTATTTACAAAATGAAAAAAAAGAAAATATAAATTTGGAGAAATAAAAAACCTGTTCGAACTGTGTTACTTTGCCTATAATTCATTAACCAACATACTTTGTTACATTGAGAACATTTGACTCAACTTAAAAGGTTACAAACGGCTGAATCTTCAAACATCAAGTATTTTACTGGTTCCTGGATGCAAATGAGTGATGCGGAAGCTTTTAAAAATTAGAGCACCAGTGGCGGCTGGCCAATAGAATGAAGGGTGCGACCCCTCCTGAAAGGCCCCTCATTGAGCCCCAAACAAAAGAAGTAAAAAAAAAAGAAAGGAAAAGATCAAATTAACTTATAAAAAACACTGTCAAGATTGCTCACTGAAGGCGGGTATAAGAACCCCTCTAGCCAATTGCTGATTAAAAAATAAAATGTGTGACATACTATTTAGCCAATTAGCATCCTTAAATAGACTAAGGCCGGGGCAACATTGGTTTTGCCCTAAGCTTGAACGTTCTCGTCAAGGCTAATATTGACAGGCGGATGACATTCTGGAGGAAGTAAAGATTTTATTGCCATTCATGAACTGTCCATGGCTAAAGGTTTTGTTAAGCTTTCTATTAGACCACAAGTATTTAAGGGATACAAATAATGAGTCTAGCCTGATCTCTTCTGTGTTCAGCATTCATGTGGGGCAATGGTTATAAGAAATCTCCATACCCTGGAGAGCTTTCCAAGAGAATTCAGGAATAATACTCATTCAATGAAGGAGTTTTGTTTTCATAATGTAAACACCTGTGTATCTGAAATCAGTTTCACGAGGCGAGATGCGTATCAAAGTCAAATTTAGGACAATGGCCTAGTCAATTTATCTGTTGAATGGAAGTTATCTCTTCATGAATCTGTAATGCTGCAGACGTCACCAAGCACAAGACACAAACCTTTCTCTTCTGAAATGACTTAATCTACCTGGCACGTGGGCTCTCCCTCTTTGCCTTCTAAAGAACGCAATAAATCAGCTGCATCCGTCTTATTTCATCTAACCCATCATTATTTTAAAAAAGCATCATCTGAGTAAAGTAAGAGAGGCTTGGTGTTTTTTTAATATAGATTTGTTCTGGTTGCCGCTCCTACTTGTTATTATTTTTAACTAGAAGAACAAACTGGGGAGGAAAATCGCCACGGCGTGGTCAATTATCTTGCAAGTCGAAAAAGTGTGGGCACCCCTGTTTTAGAGTCTTTCCTTTAAGAGAATTCAGTTTGAATGAGTTAATTTGGTCCGGATCAAAAAAATGAAATGACACTTTGTTGCATTCTAGTTGTGGTCTAGTTTCAGTTCACTATTTACCAACAAACCACACAAGTTTTACAGACTTACAGGAAATGTATTGATTGGACCATTTTACAATGACATCCTGCAACATAAGGAATAAGCTTTTAAACTGCAATACCAAATTATCCTGAACAGATTTCCCCATCAGTAGATGGCAGCTTTATTTGTATTTTAGCTGATATACAACTGCTGAAATAAAATATCCGCTATCAAGATATCCTTTGATTGATTTGTTTCACATCTTAAAACCCCCCACAAATTATTGGATTGCGATCGTCTTTAAAGGCGGTTTCGTTTTTATCTTCTCGTCTGTTCCAAAGTTAATTTTAAGTTTAGTTAAAACTTTCACAGCAGGTTGAGAGTGAAAAAAACCTCACTCTCACAGTGTTTCAAGTTTTGATACACCCTTAAGAGTAAAACAGAAAGATGGTCTGAGGGAAGATTATTGGATTTTCTATTACTTCTTTCCAAATCTAAATGAATTCTTTGCTCCATGTCTGCTTCACTATCTGTGACTACAAATGGTTTTACACGGTTTTATATATAATGTGAAAAAACAGGTTGGTTTTGAAAGTGAAAGGTAAAGAAAATGTTCTTAAAAACATTTGTTAGTCTGTCGTAACTGCAATACTTTCTTGTCTTTCTATCTTATCACCCCCCTCCCCCTCTTCCCCATTTCCTATAAGCAACCAAAACATAATTAACATTTCTTTGGTTCTATTTAGACAAGTCAAAACATTTCTTTTCCGGCTCGTAACCAATACATGCAGACACCGACAACAAATTGGTGTCCATTGCTGCGCTGGGGTCAGTCTGGTCCTAAGGAGATGGCAGACCCAAAAACCAACTGCTCCCCATGGTGGCTGAGGTGTAAAATAGAATAGTAATCCTTTATTACTTGCACAGCAGAGAAATGTACAAAAGACTGTAGTAGGCTGTTACTTGTATTGGTGTCAGGTTTCACAGCAACATATTAATGAAAATCCATTACATTACTTATTATTAGGTTATCTCGCTCTGAATGTAGGAAATTCCATCATGTTGACGAAATCTTTCTCCATGTCCTCAGTTGTCTCATAGAGCCAAAGTTAAGGAAACTAAACTGTAATCTCAGGGTCACAGAAAAAAGCCTTTAAAATAAATACAATTAGAGACATGACCTACATTATGCAATGACTAGCTAAATTCATTGACCACGACCATGTCACTGAGAAATAAAATCCATCCAAATGTGGCTGTAGGGTTGTACAAAAATTGAGCAATACTTATATTGCTATGGGCTCGTGATTAAGTAAGTAAGTAAGTAAGCAGTAAATTCCGGACTATAAGCCGCTACTTTTTTCCCACGCTTTGAGCCCTGCAGCTTATACAACGGTGCGGCTAATGCATCATTTTTTACGGGCTAACGGGCGAGAGCGAGATCATTTTGCGCATCATTATTCCATGGAAAATACACATAGGAATGCACATGATTTAGCACTTAAGTTACGGGCAACCAATCTGGCTGTGGGAAAAGGAAACAGACGTTGTAGACGGCAATGTCAAGAACGTACTCGATGTAAAAAGATGACAAAAGCTTTACAAAAGAGGGCCCTAACATGAAATCGTTCTTGAAGACTAGGTGAACACAAGGGTGTAACCACACATTCTCGCTCACTGGGCAACAAACTGTACAATCTTCAGCTGCTGGTAAGGAGAGACAGAGACGTTTCTACATCCTCCGTTTTGTGCTGCAGTGTCTCTCCTATAGGTTTACTACTTCATGGGGGGGGCGCATCGCTGTTATAATGATGGGGAAACACTGGAAGCAGTCGGTTATCAAAACATTGCACAAATAACCCGTTTTTTCAGGCTTTATGAACAAATACAGAATCCTTTTGTGTTCATTTTATTTCTAAACCCTCGCATTAAGACACACATCACTTTATTTAAGACGCTGCACTATTTGCTTGAAAAATTGTACGGCAATCCCATGGTCATGAAGATACTAAATGGACTTTGCATGAGGAGGAGGAGGAGGAGAAGGGTTCATGTCACTAAATATCCAACTGAGTATTCCAAATTGTACGCATGCTTGATCATTTCTGAGTTGACAGAGAAAGATGTGAATTAATTAAATGCATTAAAAATCCCCTATAATTTTTGTCTGAACCGAAGCACTTTGTGTGACTTTGTGTGATTTGCAGCATGTCTGACTGTGAGATGTAAAATACATGATATATAAAGCTGTCTGCACTCAATATAACACGTTTCCAGGTGCCGAAAAATGATTGCAAACTGTATTTCAATAAATGCTTACAATTTTATTTGACAAATAATATTTATTATGTGCACTGCAATGACTCTCCTAAACATTTTTCATCGTTAACACCAATGGTTGTGCTCTATGGGTGGCCATTTACCATTGAAATGCTTCTGGATAGATACTAATGAGGCTGCTGAGACAGTAAAACAGTGCTCCTTGGAAACATTCCCAATTGCTTATCTTTGGCCTCAGAGTTTTAGATGGATTTAAATTAGTTTGTGGCAACAGTTTACATAATAAAACATCACTTGCAGAACCCAGGATGCATTTGATGATTTGAAAACGGTCTGTGTGTTTGTCACTGTTTTCATACGATTTGCAAACTGTGAATTAAACTATTTCACTGATAATGCAGAAAGCTGTTCAAACCCTTTGGAGGTTTGGTGACAAAGCGATAACATTCAATGAAAATCGGACATAGTTGTATCATCAGTCGCACAAGCTGCTTTTCATGCTTTAATAGGCTGAACCATCTAGTTATGCTCCCGAGCCATAAACATCGCTTTGTAATTCTGGTAAAATAGCATCAGAGCAATTTACGAGATGCTTAGGACTGCGGTACATTTCATGCCTTGATTAATCTCTGGGGATAGGGCTTGGGTCTATCTCAGGCTGAGTGATACAATTAAGTGTGTAAGTGGTAGTTTTGGAGAACCGCCTTTATTTTCTTTTGAAACAATATTTTACCCAAGAATTATCAGGGGAAAACCTAAAGAAGGCAAAACACGGGATAATAGCTGGTAATCAATCTTGGAGTAGGGCTGGATGCATTATCCAAAACAAAAGCATGTTCATAGTGCAAGCAAGAAACGTTATCCAATGAATAGTAAATGCTTGCAAGACTTGTTGCCCCATGACCTGTCATGACCCTAACTATTCCAGGTCAATGCCTAGGTTGATAGCTCACAAAGAAATAAAAATTATACGCAACACATTATAGAATACGCTCTTCATAAAATTCACTTTGGCGTTTTACATCTTAACATCACAATATCCAAGGTAGTACTTGTCATCTTGTCATGCTATTTGATAAGGAAGGTGAATAAAATACAACAACTTACAACGACTTAAGCAATGTGGGTCAGCAGAAAAACCTTTGAGGACGGGTCAGCTCAGGCGTGTAGACAGCACTCTAGTTTCTTATTTGTTGTGATGCAATGTGTAAGTCTGCAATTCTTCCTTTATAATGTTTCTAAGCGGAGATTCTATATGCCGATGCTAAGAAGCACCTGCAAACAAAGCCCAGCTCCACACAACCGCAGGGTGACAGGGCCACAGCCTGCTTTTATGTCACAAGGGTGAAAGACAAATGCTGTTGAGTGATAACCAATTTAGGGACAGTTTTGACAAATCAGTCTATTTGCATATTCATAACCCCACCAATCATTTAGCTTTCATCACATGATCTGACGAGCCAATTTTTTTTATTTGACATAAAACGTTTTTAGGATTTCATCAGACACTTGGAAATTCATTTCAAAGAAGACAGTTGGCTTGAAGAAGATTCATCACTCTGAATTTTCAAAACAAATGACTAAACTGCGATTCATAAAAGACCAACAGAGTGGGACGTCTTGAAAAATCCAACTGGTGTTTGACATTGCCTAATGACAAGGATAGTAGCTGACAGGTAGCTCAGTAACAGGTGGTGAATGTCCCAGCATTACCACCATTTAAAGCGATCTGCTCTTTTCAAGCTGTGAAGCAGCTTGTCCTGGCAGACTGTGAAGCTAATGGCAACTAGCCGCCTGCAGCTGTCTCATAATTAAGGGTCATCTGCCATGTTCATAATCTGGCATGGGAAGAAATGAGGGCGCGACTAATGTATTTTTTGTAACCTTTGTTTTGACACAGTATGGCTGTTACTATAGCAACAAACGTTTCGCTAGACAATCTTGCAGAAATAGCAGCAAAGCCGAGCAGTTTCTGCCAGACATAATGCACCTCACGGATGCCATTTCATGGAAGGAAAACAGCTGGCCGGTCAGTTGTTAAACAAAGGAACACTTTTTGCACCACAGTTGCAAAAAGTACAAACTGCTCAGTAGCAGCTGACCTCAGAGGTTTCCATTGGTGTCGGAGGAGCAGCCGTGGTCTCAGCCTGATCTATCACAGGCCAGCGTGAACAGATGGGCTCCCTTACATCGTTAGTATCCAATCCTCATCGGTTTTGGATTCGGCTCGGATTGTCCTGAATATTCATGTTTTCTTTTTTCTCTCAGACAGTGAGATGAAAGTAGAAGGCCAAAATTCCATCAAGCATATGTGGTTGGATATGGATCAAATTATCCCCCTCACCCTAATTCATTACTGGATATTTTCAGGACATGTAGCCACGGCCGTGTGAAGCGTGGCCATTTGTAATATTATGCAGATGTAAATGTTTGCCTTTAAATTTCTCATTTTCTAATGTCTTTCACCGACTGTCCTCTTCGCTGGTGGGTTTATTTCTACCAGCTAACTTGAAAGTCATCAGAGGGGGTGGAGTCCTCCATTAACTTGTCACTCAGCATCTCTAGACCCGTCCTGGCAAACGCAGGTGGAACGTGGCGATTTAACTGCTCCGGTAGTCTTCGCCTTCCTAATTTTGTTTGCTGATTGCTTTTTTCCGGTTTTGGCTGAAAGCACTACAGAGCCTTATCATAGTGGCCAGAGTTGTATGTCACCACTGCCCAAACATAATCAACCCGAGCGATTGTGCTAATGCTCACCCGTTGGAAGAGCATTGTAAGCATCGGTGCTCAGAGGCAGGCGTCAATCCTTTCATGCATCGTTTCAAATGTACGTTAAGAGCGGCTCAGTGTACATATTCTATTTTCCTTATATTCATAATGCAAAGAGGTGATCCGGTTGTAACTGAAACAGTTCATTTTTTTGTGGTATTTGTTGTGTTCGGTTTCTCTCCCTGTTTTGAATATCAAACATTGACGTGTGATGGAGTGAAGTTTGTTTAGCTCTCTCATTATTTCACTAGTCGGTCCAACAAGCAGAGAACCTAATACTCATACACAGCAAATTCCAGAGAGTTAACAACAAGCAGAGAACCAAACAAAAAAGTATTTCTTTTGTCAAAAGTTCATAGAGTAGTGAACTAAATTTATTGGCCTAGTTTAAAGTGGTGCAAAATGAATCCAAAGCAGCAACGTCTGGAGTCTTTGTTAGGCAAAAGTGCAGAGTTAAAATCACACTGAAAAAAGATTCAACTCTTACAGAGACAATTGTACAAAAGAGCTGTAGTCATCATCCAGTGTCAAGATCAGATTCATTTGCAACACTTAGTAGAGTTAAATTAACTCTTTGAACCCAGACTTACCCATGTTCCATGTCAAAGTGTCCTTGAGCAATACACCTAATCCTGAATTGGTCCCTGGGCTAAAATGTAAACATCATGTGTTAAACATAAGTTGCTTTTGATAAAAGCATCAGCTAAATGACATTGTATTCAACACTGAGCAGATTTATTTTGACAATTTTTCCTTGAGTGTTGATGATCTTATCATTGTAAACAATAACACGATTGGGACAAAATAAACACCAGCTTAGAGTTAAACTTGAATCTCACAGACTGAATTTAACTCTCTGGAATTTGCTGTGTATGAGTATGAATTTCTAACACTACCCACTGGTGTTGAGAAACTAACACTTGAGTATTGTTAGATTTCAACAATATAAGAGTTAAAATCAACTCTATAACAGTGTTAATATGTAACACTTGAAAACGTGTTACATTGACACTGTGGAGTGTGGACCCCAGTGGGGCACTTTAAAAGTGTTAAAATTAGCTCCAATAGAGTTAGAGTCCAAATTGAGTATGTCCATTTTTCTGTGTATAGTCTCTAAGGTTGCTCTAACGCTTTTCCTGTTTGGTTCAGTTAAATGAAACCGTTTGTTTCCTGGTGAGCTCTGGCTGATGTGAAACCAAAATAAAAACCCTCTCCTATTTGTGAAATCTGTTCAGATGTAGGAGCCGCATTTACGTTCATGTCCATGTAGTTAAATAACTCATTTTTGTTCTTTTTATTTGTGTTAAAAGCAAAGTGTTCTCCCTACAGGCCCTACAGGCCGCTCCTAAAAGTTGGTGTGAAGGGACGGGTTACGGAAGAAACCGCCTTTGACCTCGGAATCAGCCATGTGACTGCGGCGGATGGTGATAAGCATCATAAGGCATCCAAACAATCGCGACTCATGACTTTATGTTTTTTATTAGAATAAATAACAAGTAAGTGAACAACAAATTGCTCATGCTTTTCTGTTTGGAGGCAAGGCTGCGAGTCAGACAACTGGACCCGATCTCCCTGCGTGGTTAAAACAATAGGATGGGGGCCAAAGATATGGCCAAAAGGAACGAGATTTATCCGCAATCTGATTTAATCCATGTTAAAATTCGGTGATGGTGACGCATGGAGCAGTGCAGTGCGCTGGGGGCCACAAGGTTGGTTGAAATCCCGGCTGCCCCATGTCCCATGTCGAAGTTTCCCTGAGCAAGACACCTAAGCCCTAATTATATGCATGGGATATAATGCAATGTAAGTCGCTTTGGATAAAAGCGTCAGCTAAATAACATGTAATGTAATGTAATTAATCAATGTGTATAATCTATTCATGCAAATATGGATGTGTGTGTTACACATTTGAAAGATAGCACTTCTCGTCAAGATGGCATGTTCCTTCATTCTGTGAATACAACCGAAAGGATCGACTTCATGTCTATGCATGCTTCTTATGCTCTCCATAACTTCTTTACTTCTCCTGCACAAAAACTAACCCCACTCGCATCAAAACGTATTGCCCTCTATTGGTGCCTCCTATCTAGTGTTAGGAATTTAAGAAGTGCAACCCTAGCGGTGAGAAGTATGTTACATGTAGCAATGTTTAGTGTAGAATTGTAGTTTGTGTGATGTTAGATAGTAGATATTACATTTGTATGTTAAATGAAGTGAATGCATTATAGACAATAACAATTTATAGTCATGTAAATCATATAAATACTGTATTCATTAACATCCTGTCATGATGTAATGTCAAAACCTGGGGACGGAAGCTAATTGCCGTCCTTTATGGATTTCTCCCATCTTTCCCCCAAAGAGGGTCAGGTACTAGATAAGCAATTGGATGCAAAGTATTGCACCAGATAAACTGTGATAAACCATTAAGTACTGTGATCGTATATGTTGTGTTGTAATTGAAGTGTACTGGTTATAAGATGAAGACAAACTATGTATGCTATGTTATATTCACTCATTGAGGCATAAGCCAAATGTTTCTACATAGAATGCATTAGAATGTGAGGGAGAGATGAGACAGAGAGGGGGTTGAGGTTACTGGCAGTTTCACGCCTGCATGTGAAAAGAATGAACCGGGAGGAGATACTTTGAAGAAGGATCCAATGACATTCGAATGCAGCAGAAAGACGCCCCCCCCCCGGGAGTCTTTAAATTACCAAACGGAGAGAAGAACTGATAAGTCACCTTTCACTTGGTCGGAGAATTCTCAGTTTTACAAAATAAATTACTATTCACATTGTATTTCACTTTGTAAATTGTATTCCTTATCACTTTGTTTAGATATTAAATACTTTTTGATTTTTAAAGTTCGAGCAAGGTGACTCTTTTGACTCATCGTAGTGTGATCTCCGTCAAGGGGCTTCAGAACCCAACACTAGTGAATTTTGGCCTGCGGCTGTTTCAGGTGGATGCTGGTGATCTCGGAAGAGACAGAAAGCACATCGACCTCTCTTATCAACTAGGAAACGATGTGGAGAGATCCAGGCAATAGCCCAAAACAATACAACTTGATAATGCAAATAAATTAAGTCACCAAAAGGCCCTGGTTTCCACACGTGGGCATCAGTTTTATAAACTGCTCAAAAACTGCTTGTGCCCAACCCTCTGATCCCACAGCGGTCGGCCCAGAACATAACTGAACAGCCTGAGGCTCGTGCTCGCTCGCTGCTCGACGTTCACACCAGTCATCTGGGGGCTTGTGAAGGGGCTTTTCAACTGTCCTGTCTTTAACTGTTGGTCATTATTCATGACACAAGGGGGATTTGATGTTTAATAAATCCAATTATGCTAATCATCAGTTATTTCTGAATTATGTGACACCACATAACAAAGGTATACAAAGGAAGACATTAATGATGCTCGATGACAATCACTAAAACTGTCCAATCCCAAGTGTATGTCAGTCTGTATCTTTGCTTTACCTTTGTGAAAAGTCAGTGGGAAAATTACCAGGAATAAAATGCACCATCAACAGCACATTATATCAATATTATTCCTAGCTTTATTCTAACAAACAAACAAATGAGAACAAAGACAAGGCACCATGTTCAGTGTCCTCACCAAGATTCTGTGGAATGCAATGGATGTGGCAGAGAGACCTTTACCACTGGAAGATATTCAAAGGATGTGTGCTGAATACTAAGACGGCCGCTAGGTGAAATCAGCAAGGGAACTTGCCACCTGCATGGAAGCTGATGCAAAAAGGTATATTTAGCTGCAGCTCAATTGACATTTTGGTCCACGTAGGATGGGTCCTTCGTCGACCGCATAGGTTGAACCGAATGGTCCCTGAAATGAGACAGTCTAAGGGGGCACACCGCTGAGGATCTGCCTACCTACACTTTCCTCCAGAAACTCCAACAACCAATGCTAGGTCCCCACAGCAGTTGCATCCTAGTCTCAGTATTCAGTAGATTTTAGTTGAAAGGTACGTGAGCTTCCATTCAAATTCTGTTCCTGTGCTGACCGACTGGCTTCTAGCAGAGGTGGAAAGTAACGAATTACATTTACTCGCGTTACTGTAATTTTTTGTGTACTTCTATTTTTTAAAGTATTTTTTAAAATCTGTAATTTTACTTTTACTTAAGTATTTTTTGTTTGAAGTATTGTACTTTGCTACATTTTAAATCATATCCGTTACCTGAGTAAAAAAAAATATTGCGCCCAGGAAACTAAGATCACTGCACTGATTGAGTGATGAGAGGGAGAACGAACGCGCTTAACAGGAATAATGGAGACGGAGAAAACAGATGCAAACCCAACTGGAATCGAATGAAAATACGAAGTGTAGCCGCTAAACCGGAAGTACGTAGATTTTCACAGTAAGAATCGACGCAACCATCTGTAATGACAGCGGTTACCAGGGTAACAAGAGGAGAAGACAGTTTAAGGAGATCGCAGAGTAAACGGTCCGCCACTGGAGTGCATACGTCCCAACGTCAGCGAACTGTCGGTCGGACCCCCAGCGCGCTGAAATGAGTTTGACACCCCTGCTTTACTGAATCCACAATTCATGCCATATTTAGTGGTTTTAGTAATGTTTAAAATGTTTTATTAGATGATCTGCACTTTTTTTTGATTATTTTTGCTATTACACTAGATTGAGATTCATTTTCCCTTGTCTTTTTTTAACTACACTAGAATCCCGCACCCCACCCCGCTGTTAAAAAAGTAACTCAGTAACTTTTACTCTGAGTAGATTTTTAATGAGCTACTTTTTACTTATACTTGAGTAAATTTTTAGACTGGTAACTTTACTTGTACTTCGGTAAAATTGTACTTAAGTAACAGTACTTTTACTTGAGTACAAAATGTTGTTACTCTTTCCACCTCTGGCTTCTAGGTATATCCTCACAATGTCATGGCTTGATATTCCCTCAAACTCTCTAACTGCTTTTTACTTTCTTTTCCTCCTCATGTAAGCTCAAACGAAAAGGGCAGTACAATGCTGATATTTAAATAATTCGGGCGAATTCTCCAATTTGGGCCAATTGTCCAATAAGACTGGTCGGAATTTTAAAAAATCACAATCAATAATTTCATTATTTTATATATTTAAGTTAAAAAATATTGTTACATAAAATGCTGCCCAAAGAGTTGGGAGTGAGGTTATACTTGGCTTGGGACATTTTTTACTGTAGTGAGCTGTACAGCCTCGAGCCTTATTGAATTTAGTATCTGGCATGCCTCCATAAAGAGGCAAAGACCTTGAAGAGGAAGAAGTGAGTTGCGCGGTCTTGCTACTCGTGCTCATTAGGAAAATGAAGGAAAGGGGCGGAACAATGCATTGCCAACACTTGAGCATCTTGCTTCCCCTTATACAGCGAATGCACACATACATCTGTGGTCCCCCTAATGGATCCAAACATCAAAGAGCAGAGTTTCTCTCCTCTTATTCAATGCCCAGGGCTTGAGACCAGTCCTGCAATGTTTCCCCCTTTTAGCTTTGACCATCTAAGGCTCCCAACCCATTCAGGTATATTTGCTGTCAGCACTGTCTATCCCAAGAGACATTGAGTTTGTCTGCATGAATGTTTCATAAGGCACATAAATATGACGCATGCAGACTGGACATGTTTATTTGGTATTCACCAGCCTGTCTACGCAGACATGGGGTCGTTGGAAGGATCATGTAGAATCTTTCACACCTGACTGTACACAATCTGAATCCACATTATGTTGCATTACTCATAGGGAGACATTTTTTGGACGACTGGAAATGAGTCACAGGTTTCGGGTTGCTAAAAAGTTCATGCTGTTGAACCTCCTAAGATATCCTATATTTCCCTATGAATTAGAAAGCACCACTTGAAATTGAAGAGGGAAAACCATATATACCATTTTTCTTTCTTTTACCTTCAGCATACTCCCAACTCTTCAGCCAGCATATTACGATTATTAGAATGAAGGGATTTAGTATATTTTAGAATTAGTATGTTAAACCCTACAGAGTATTGCTTTCAATCCAATTCAAACGAAGTGGAGAATACAACATTTGCATCTTGTTGAAAAGCAAATTTGCAACTCTGACTGGAAAAAGTTCCACCCCAAAACAATAGCAAAGATGCGTGTGTGGTTTAACCCCCTCATCATTGCCCTTGTTCAGCACAGATACTGACTCAGTAGGCAATGATCCCTTGCCATGCGTATGTGACAGTGCTTTTGGGCAGCATGCACACCAGTAGTCTTCATTTCAATAGTGCATTTGACGTGGGGTGGTGGGGGCGTGAATGGGGGTGCATTTGCAAGGTGTAAATGGGTAATATGTGACACTGCCATACCATCTTACCCCCCTGGGCCAGCCGGCGCCCTGACTGAAAATTCACTGTTTTGGGTTTACCCTCATCTTTCTTCTCTTTGGTGGAGTTTTTCCTGTGCAAATGTGAGGATTTCATGACAGAGGATCTTGCATGTGTACAGACTGTAAAGCCCTCTGAGGAAAATTGGATTGGAGCTATTTTTTGTATTCAGTGATACAGACAACATGGAAAAGATTATTGTTTAAGAGAAACATGGTTCTCCTTATTATGTCTCCCACAGCTTTGCTGTCAGTCATGGCCTATTCCTGACTGAGTAGGTTGCAAAGTTATAAATTCTATCTGGCACAAACCGAGCAATTTGGTGATCTCCTGGTTTCACCTGTTAAGTGTAAGGTTTATTACAGTCCACTTGTTTACTTTGGCTCTCGGATTTTTCATACAGGGCATGGCAAAAAACTGAACAAGAGTGTGTGAGTGGGCAGTCAGTGAGAGCCTTTGGGACTTAATCGTACGGAGTAGCAAACCAAAACAATGAGCAGAGAGCAGCCTAAAGCTGAGGAGAGCTACAGAGGGAAAAATGTATTTTTTCTGAATAGTGATGATCAAACTTGAGTGTAACAATCAGGCCTGGCTGTTATTTTACTGTACTGTCTGTTTCACAAAAGAAATAACTGGGCAGTGCAGCCCAGAGAGTATTTCAGACCAGATTCATCCTCGACCAGTTTGCTATAAAACTTGCCCAGAAACGTAACAAGCTGAAAAATTGATGATATAGCGATCAAACATCCATACCCGCACCGTGGATCTACAGAAAAGCATTCTCCAAAGTAGTGATGTAAGAAGTGATCAATGAATTGACATAGATGTATTGTTATGCCAGAATGATCTTCTTTCTTTTAGTCTACAATATTCAACTCTGAGGCTGTTTTTTGGCCTGTGCTCACACGTGTTAGCTCAGTGTGTGGACAGTACACACGTAAAGTGTCGCAATTACTACTCAAGAGGAGGCTGTTGTAAATGCCTCACTCGGAGAAATGAGAGCAATCAAAATGTGGAAATTTTCCTAAATCCACCCCTGGCTGGCCCCACTGCCACTACCACTTTTTCGAATCATCTGATCCTATTGGATTTGACTAAACCCACGTGGAAATGATCAACAGTTTCTTTAGCCACCGATGAGCTACAGGTTTAGTAAAGGCGGCGTAAGCTGAAAGCGCTTTCTGCTGGTTACCCGTGGTGTTGATAGCGCAAGGTTTACTATACATACAAAAGGGGACCAAGTGGGTACCTTTCGTTCCTGTTTGAATACCTACACGTAGATACTACAGGCTTTGTAAGTCGTCAATGACAAACTTTCCTATATTATCTGTCCGTTCCGCTCCCAACACCTTGTCTCAGGGGGCGTCAGGATCTGCTATGCAGCTACCCGCAAGACTGACTTCATTTCCGCATTACCTGTCCAGCAATCGCTTGACCCCACTCTGAAGTCACTGAGACTTGGATCACACCGGACACACGACTCCCCCCTGGTGCTCTTACTTCGGCCTTCTCTTTCAGCCACACACCTGTCCGTCGTAACATTCGCTGCATCTCTCCCCCCTCTTTGGCCTCCTCTGTCTTATCAACCCAATCTTCAACTGACTCTTTCCACCTCATGCATTGTAACTTTTCAGTCCTCATTCTCTAACCCCAGAAAACTCTTTTCCATCTTTTCCATTACATTACATGTCATTTAGCTGACGCTTTTTTTCCACAACCTCCTTAATGCAGTCAGTCCCACCCCTCACTCCATCCTTCTACCAAGCAACTTGGTCTACTATTTTACCAAAGAGATGGATGACATACTCTCCTCATTTTCTAATCCTACCTCTGTAACTACATTTTCATCTACTTCATCTTCAAGCCCTTCACTTTCCTCTTTCACCCACTTGTTTGCCAACCAAGTTCTCACCTTGGTAACCTCCACCCGCCCAACCATCCCATGCCCCCTTGACCCCACCCCGTCTGACATTTTCCAGTCTATTGCTCCTGACCTTCTTCCTTTCCTCTCCCATCTTATCAACACTTCCCTTTCAACTAGCGGTTTCCCCAACTCTCTGAAGGACGCAAGAGTGAACCCTGCCCTAATGAAGCAGAGTCTCAATCCGTTTGAACTCAACAACTACAGGCCTGTCTCTCTCCTGCCCCATCATTCAAAAACTGTTTCTATGCATATATAAGTATTCATAGCTCAGTATCCTTGTGTGTTCTGTCATAGCATTGCAGACATACACTCACCGGCCACTTTATTAGGTACACCTGTCCAACTGCTCGTTAACACTTAATTTCTAAGCAGCCAATCACATGGCGGCAACTCAGTGCATTTAGGCATGTAGACATTGTCAAGACAATCTCCTGCAGTTCAAACCGAGCATCAGTACGGGGAAGAAAGGTGATTTGAGTGACTTTGAACGTGGCATGATTGTTGGTGCCAGAAGGGCTGGTCTGAGTATTTTAGAAACTGCTAATCTACTGGGATTTTCACGCACAACCATCTCTAGGGTTTACAGAGAATGGTCCGAAAAAGAAAAAACATCCAGTGAGCGGCAGTTCTGTGGGCGGAAATGCCTTGTTGATGCCAGAGGTCCGAGGAGAATGGCCAGACTGGTTCGAGCTGATAGAAGGGCAACAGTGACTCAAATAACCACCCGTTACAACCAAGGTGGGCATAAGAGCATCTCTGAACGCACAGTACGTCGAACTTTGAGGCAGATGGGCTACAGCAGCAGAAGACCACACCGGGTGCCACTCCTTTCAGCTAAGAACAGGAAACTGAGGCTACAATTTGCACAAGCTCATCGAAATTGGACAATAGAAGATTGGAAAAACGTTGCCTGGTCTGATGAGTCTCGATTTCTGCTGCGACATTCGGATGGTAGGGTCAGAATTTGGCGTCTACAACATGAAAGCATGGATCCATCCTGCCTTGTATCAACGGTTCAGGCTGGTGGTGGTGGTGTCATGGTGTGGGGAATATTTTCTTGGCACTCTTTGGGCCCCTTGGTACCAATTGAGCATCGTTGCAACGCCACAGCCTACCTGAGTATTGTTGCTGACCATGTCCATCCCTTTATGACCACAATGTACCCAACTTCTGATGGCTACTTTCAGCAGGATAATGCGCCATGTCATAAATCTGGAATCATCTCAGACTGGTTTCTTGAACATGACAATGAGTTCGCTGTACTCAAATGGCCTCCACAATCAACAGATCTCAATCCAATAGAGCATCTTTGGGATGTGGTGGAACGGGAGATTCGCATCATGGATGTGCAGCCGACAAATCTGCGGCAACTGTGTGATGCCATCATGTCAATATGGACCAAACTCCCTGAGGAATGCTTCCAGCACCTTGTTGAATCTATGCCACGAAGAATTGAGGCAGTTCTGAAGGCAAAAGGGGGTCCAACACGTTACTAGCATGGGGTACCTAATAAAGTGGCCGGTGAGTGTAAATTGAAAGGAGTATAGGGTTGTCCCAATACCAAAATTATGACTTCGATACTATACCTGCCAAAATATTACGATACCCGATACTTTCGATACGATACCACAAATAAGATACTGGAATATTAATCTAGGATAGTAATGAATAAAACATGTAAGGTTTCCTTTTTACCAGCCTGTTCCTGCCCAGCTTTTTGAACACTTAACAGATGGCATTCATATTAGTATGAGCCCACAGCACGATATTAATGAAAACGACATGGTAAAACATAATTAAAGGGCAATTTCTCCCCTTTATTGAAAAACAATGAAAATTGCATCTAGTGTGTATTATTTGGTACAATTTTGTGTGCATGAGTGAAATTGTAGGTCATTTTGCATACACACGCTTTTGCATGTTTTCACACGCACTCACGCCACACATGCGATTTATTACGCAAAAAAAACAATCCGCGCTGGTTCATCTCCAACCTCGCCGACGATAATGGCGTATCTGTGACGCTGCACGTTGACATGCTGGTTTGTCATAAACATAAAAAGTAAGCGGATTTCAACAGGTTTCACTAAGTTTAGCCGCTAGCAAGACGTCTCGTTAGAGATGTTAGCAGCTGGTTAAAACACGCTTGGACATTGATGCTACTGTTAAGTGCTCTCGCGTCAGCTTCTTTGAACGCTACGGCCGAGGGGGGGGGGGGGTGAACGCTACGTGCGCCAATAGTTTCAGATGCGCCATTTGCCGTCGGTGAGGTTGGAGATGAACCAGAGCAGATTGTGTTTTTAGTGTGAGCGTGTGTCACACAGGGAAACTGTGAGAGATTGCAGCCCTGTAGCTGTGTTAGCTAGCTTGACCACAACTTTCAAACATCAACAAGTGCAACACAAGACCAAGCAGACATCCTCTTTTACCCGGACATTACCTCTTTTTGAGACCAAAAAACTGCGTAAAATAATAAATACGCGGTATCTTTCTAGTACCGGTACACCGTGCAACATTAAAGGAGTAAGCATTCACTTTTGGTTTTACTCAGTTTGTCTAGACCAAGCCGATCACCAGTCTTCTTCTGAGGAAATTAGGAATTTGTTTTGCTTTAAACTAAATTCATATGTGAGATTATTTTGAAAATGCATTTTGTTCTAAAACCAGGCTTGCAATGTGAAATCATTATATATAATCATTTTCTGAGTTCAACATGTTCACAAATGTCTGTCTTCATAAATATTTATATATATTTGAAACCCACATTTCTAACATTCAAGTTTGCTGTCTTCTTTTTGCTGCTTTTCTTCTTTTGTTGGCGGATTAACTTAACTTCCTCGGAACGTTGGGCCAGTTTTCAGTTTTCTAACAGTGCAAAAGTGTATATTTGCACAAAGTCACAAATGTAGTGGACAGGATAAAAGAAAATAGGGACCCAGCATACCAGCATAGAAGTGGAATCCTAAAAAATACCTCATTTTAAAGGATATACTAGATAACCATAGCTTACCAAGGCGGTTTTGATTATTTAATTTTTTGATCTTATGTGGTTTTAATGGAAAAAAACGTTGCTTTCTTACTCACTGTTGTTTTTTACATGTATAAGATCACCGAGGTCAGAAGTGATTGTCGGACATAAACCTTGACTGCAGAAAACACACATTTCCATAGATGAGACCAAGCCCTGGTTTTGCCTTTTATATTTCTCTGGCCACTCGATTTTGATAAGGTTAGAAACAGTGTACCAGATGGAATAGCAGCCCCCGTGAATATTCTTCTTTCAGCTAAAGATTCAATTATAGGCATCATGTGACGGATATGTAGCTCGAAATAGATATGTGGGGGATCATCCAGATGAGGTTGGACTGTTGAATAAAAAAAACAAATAATCATAAGAAAGACAGGGGGAAACAATTGGCCTCTGTGGTGCTCCGTTGACGGGCTGTATGTGTTGTATTGCTTTTCCACGAATAGCTCAAAATCAAAGAGGGGCAACTGCCTCAGCTGTGCACCTGAAGAAGCTCTTGATTACAGCTTGTTAGGTTGAGTCTTGCTCAAAGTTTAAATAGGAAAGAAGAAGACGTGTCGCCCAATGTAATGTCTGTGTGCTGAGATGTGGATGGCATAATGATATTGGTACAGGGGATAACCTGTGGCTTTTGCCTAGATCTTTTTATGGGTTTTTATCAAGTAACCAACTAACCTTCCCCTACTAAGGTATGTTGCTGAATAAACAATCCCCCCAAAAATTAACTAATTTATCGCACAATTTGAAATTCATTAATCACAATTAATCCCGATTAATGATTGTTGTTTTTAAGGAATGTTTTTTTTTTCTTCTAAAGACTATATCTAAGTAATGAGTAATCACTTTAGAAAGCGTGTATTTTAGACACTGTTGTTTAATTGTTAATGTTATTTTAAAAACAGAACTACACACATTTGATGATATTGACGGCAGAATTCCACCAGGTGGAACATGTTGAACTAGCGACTCTTCCTGGTGTCATTGCACTTTGCTGTGCTCTCAACTCTCCATAATTTGATGGCTGTGTTTGAAGTGCCAACAATTTCTCGACATTTAGGCAGGACGTTTTACGGACACAGTGGTGGTCTTAGACTGGTAGTAAACAACGTTAAAATATATTGTCGCAGTAATCTTGGCCACATTAATCGCATAGATTAATGCCTTTATGATGACAGCTCTAGTCATTATCCATTTTTTTCTAGGGTTGGAGTTTAAACATTTTGTTTCGGCAATCGTGTCCCAAAAAACCACTCCATCTGCATTCCTCTCCCGGTTTTTAATGGGTAAAGCAGACATTAACGGACGAGCAGCAAAAAAAAGAATAATCATCAGTTAAAGTGTACTCTATCAATATAGAGTATGGTCCTCCTTTGAAAAACACCATGGCTCAGTGCCTTGGAGGAGTGCAAAACAGAGTCAGTGTCGTCAGCATGGCCTCCACACTATAGACATGGATGGCCAGTCATGTCTGAGGAGTGAAAATACATGAATAAATGGAGCACGGACAAGCCTCCACCTGTCAGAGTCCGAGATGTGCTCCCTGAAAGGCTCAGCGGCTAACATAGAGACATAGTATTCCTCTGGAAAAAATACAGAACCTTTTTCATCATAGAGAGATCTCTCAGATTAAATAGCAATACCTGTAGCTGGTAAACATAGCAAAGCATTGAGCAGTTGAATGAAAAGATACATTTATGCTAATGCGTGGTTTGGTCATAAACAGCCGTTTCTCGTGTAACAGTGTGATGTTCTGTTGGACCTCGTTACTTGAACATGTCTCTTGTTTTAATGAACGAGCTGAAATGTGTATATGATTAAGCAAATGTCTGCCAACATGGTCAGTGAATAAACTTTAAAAACCATGTCAATGTTATTTTAACAGCTTATTTGTGCTGCTTCCATGTGGAAAAAAAGAATGAATTCAAATGGCAGTTCTGTGTGTTCTTTATCTTCTGTACTGTTGCTTACTTATTGTGCTGATTTGAAACAACCAGAATGACCTTAGGATCTCATCAGGGTCTCTTTTCTCTCCTTCTCACAAGTGAAAGTACAACACTCACTTGTTTTCTTTCCCCAGATTTGGCCACGAACTCCTGAGACAAAAATAATGAACCACTCTGGCTTTTCTTCACTAGCCAGTGCATGCTGTTTTTTTCCCTTTTTTTGCAGTGTATAATCGGTGAGTGTGAGCCTGAGAACTGTAAAGTCTGTGGCACGTGCTTGGCACTCGGCAACATAGACCAGTGAACCAAAACAAGGGGGCTGAAAGGGAGGGAGATGATCAATGTTATGGAACCTGTGCTGTTTGTGACATGTTATTTAGTTATTGTTATTTAGTATTTACAGTATAAAGACATTTAAATTTGCTTAAAATGGTAAGAACCCAATATGTCATTAAGCTTTCTTAAAGCGAATCCACAGTTGCCTATTATGACTAGTATGACAATTTATCAGGATTTCCTAATTGCCAGGGCTCGGACTATTAACATAAATGAATGAGCCCCATACAAAATGTTCTCCATCGGGGTACTGTTCCCATTAACAGTGTGACTTTACATAAAATGGGAGGAGGAGACAATAATAGAGGGATGATTCTACAATTCCTGGATGTATTCGGCCATGAACCGCATTGGTGGACACATGTCTATTCTTATTGAGCAAATAGTCATTATCCCTACCACAGATAAAGAAAAAAAATCCAATCGTAACTCAGTCAAGCTTCGCCTGCTTGTTTACAACTTGTTTACAACTTGTTTATCTGTACTTTTGTATTCAGTGTTTGGGATTAGCTTTTCTCAAAGCGCTTTAACACTAAATGAGTTCAAAAACTCACTCTTCCTGATATTCCTCTTTAAGCATGAGCTTCATGTGTGAGCTGGTCACTGTTTCAATGCACAAGTGTCCCTCTCAGAATCCACAATATATGTTTCAATCAGTGATATAATCAAGCAACCATTAGGTGGGACATTTCAAGGTTGAACACAAAATGAGAAAGAAAATAGCTCCCAATACCCAAGAAGACAGACTAGATGTAATATGGAGAAGAGCTTCTTCCATGATTATTTCTCTTAAGTGATTATTATATGTTCGCATTCTTTTATACACAATGTGCAAAAAATCCCACATGCACCCTGGATCCACACAGTTCCCACTTTCCTTTTTGATAATCTCTCCATGTCCTTTTTTATTGGGCAGGTATACAGTATTTTAGTATTATTCCGTATGTATCAACCAAGGCTTTTTTCAGTGCAGGACTGCCCCCTGGTGGTTGTAACGAGACATTACAGCAATTTCCCCTGCAGCTCTAAAACACAGTGCACAATGTGTGCTTGTGTTGCTGCAGTGAAATGTACACGTGATTAAAGTTCAACTATGTCAGAAGGGAGGTTATGTGAAGAATATTTTGGGATGCATCATGTAGATCAAGCTCTGACACACTATCTCTGGGAATAATAGATTAACATTAATTAACATTAAAACATTAATTGAATCATAACAACAAAAGTGTAAAAATAAGCTAATGAAATGAAAATGTATAAATCTCCCTAAAATTATTATGAAATGTCCTAAAAACGTACATTTATAACTGTCCCCCTGTGGTTTCATGCCTTGAGCATGTTCGGTTCTTCAAAGCCAATTCAAACAAAACTAAATGTAAAGTTAGTTTATAATTAAACCACAAAACACCAAAAGGAGCAAAGCAAGTTCAGTTTATTTGTGTATTTATTCTCAACTTTGACTTAGAAAGTGATAAATCAGATTCATAACTTATCTTCAATCCATTTCTGTTTATTTAAAAAAATAAACGACCTATACCTACAAACTTGATGAGATATCAGATTAGATGTCATATTAGGCTGCATTCGGACAAGCCGACGGAGTGGGAGAGCCAAAACGCAGCCAAAGTGACGCAAACGGTCAATGAATGACGAGCAGCCTCAGGAGGATGCAGCCGACCAAATGAGACACAGCTACCGGTCTGTCAACCCTTTCAACGTTATTAGCAGTGTTAGAGCACGTAACTGTGGGCCACCAGCACGCCGCCGCCATTCCGGGTTGGGAAAACGCATGCAAATTTAGCGTGCGCTCTTGACAGAGTAATTGAGAATCTACTTTTGAGTTGAAGAGCACATGAGGGAAATTTAATGTCAAACAGCTTCAAGTGAAAGTCAGCTAATTGAGATGCCGCAGGGAAGAAAACTGTCCAAACCTCTGCCTCCGGCGTCCATTCACCTGTGAGAGCATGCTAATGTGGAGATGAGGGCAATGTTTCTGCCACTTTCCAGTGACACCTCAAGGCAAGTGATACAAGGGACGTTCAAAAATTTAACCAGCCCCAAGGCTTTTATAGAGATCCTTTGTTTATGACTCATAGAAAGGCTGTTGGATGCCTAACAAACCTCCATGTACAGCAGAGGACAGCTGTTTTTCTTCTTCTAGCTTCAAGACAGACATAGTCATGGAGTTTGGATCTGCTTGTGCATATTGAAATCTTTTGTTCCGGCTGGTTAAATGAAACTTTTAAATAAAAACTTTTAAAAGATATACATGTATACTTGTTTCTCACACACCCTAAGTACCTGTACCTTCAAATGCATGTAATCCTGAGCCACGGTAGACGATGAGATCTTGGGGCAAGTTGGTTTTAGGGTGGCCTTGTCTACAAAATGAATGCATTGTCAGGTGACAGCTGTGTCTGTGTGAGTCAACTTTGACTTATTTGTCTTTCGAAAGTCTACTTTCATAAGACATCATACAAACAGATGTGTGAGAATACAATTACAGTTAAAATACTCCATTTCTATTGTTCTTTCACAAAGTTAATCACGCAATAGTGTCAAGAAAGAAAGACACACAGAAACTTTGAATGCTGTCCGTTACTGTTGTTGGGACCTCCACCATGTGGATGGAACAAAGCGAGTTGGAAGTTGGTCCGACACGGGCCTACATGTTCAACAGCCTGATTGGAGTGATAAACCCCCCAGTTTTACATGTGCTTGTCGAACATAAGACTGTCCACCAACATGAACCTGCAGAAGGAAGAGATTATTGCGATCGAGTGTCTTTTATAGCACTTTATGTAGCAAATGCAATCAAAGACACCAATTTTATATGTCCAACACAAACTCCACATGGGACATTAAACATGAAGGATGCGCTACATACAATGCAACATTTGTCCCACTTTCCTTAGTTTTGATTTAAGGTTACTCATTCATCTACTTCAAAAGAGAGAAGAAGGGGCACACTGCATAGCAGGCTTCATTTCATGCAAACCCATTTAGACAGAAAGGGAAACACGGTCCCCCCTGCGGTTTCATTCCATCTGCATGTTCACTTCTTCAAAGCCAATTGAGACTCATGCATATCTGCATCCTATGGAGGCTCTCTTTAGTAGGATTAGCATAATAAGGCAGCACTGTAGCACATTAAGCGACGTTTTTTCTGGCTCTTTCTTCACATGCACCTCAGATCTTGTCTATCACTCGCAAAGCCGGATGACCGCCCTCCGTCATCACACTCTGCGGGACATCTAACAGGAGAGAACATGCAAAAGGTGCCGGGTTTTATTTTTCCGACACGGACAGTTGCGCACAGCAAGCCTGCAAACCATAGTGTAATTACATGTAGAGGCAGAGAAACTGCAAGGATTAAGGGTGTCAAATGCAGGTGCAGTGAAGGACAAAGCGGTATATAGTGAAGGGAGAACACCGATGTTATGTGGAGGGTCGCACACCGCCGACGGAGTCTTCGCCTAATCAATATTGTTTATGAGAGTGTGTGTGTGTTTTCTGTGTGTGAGGCAGATAAGGAAAGATAGAAATATAGGACACTGAATATCTGCGGTGCACCTGAAGGTTGATGGCACATTTGGAAATGAGACCATTCGTGCCGCTCCATAGATACAGACGTGTTCATGAATCTCACTAGGTTTAGAGAACTCAATCTCTGATCCCAAAGTAGATAACTTTAACAAGAATACAATCTTAAGTCCTTACAGTTTGTTTTAATCAGTTTGCAATAGAATATACAGTCAACCTCTCGAAGAGAACGTTGTACGTTGTTTCTTTTAAATTCTAGTCTTTGCTTTGAAATTCACACTATATTATTGATACTTTTCAGATTTAAAAAAAAAATGTCATTTAAATAATCCATTTAACAGGATTTTCTGTAAGCTCTCCCAATAGCTGCTTAAAAAAATCTTCCAAACCCTCTATTCCACATCTGCCCTTTTTTATATCAGGAATCAGGAAACGTTTATTTCCATAATATGTCAGACATACAGGGAATTTGACTTGGCGGTTGGTGCATTAGGGCAGACACTACGACAATGGACAACCGACAAGGTAGTGCAGGAATAAGAATATAAAAATATGATAAAATATAGTGGAATATATGCTATGGCTTAGTAAGCGCAAGCTATGGGTTAGTTAAGTTAAGAAATAAAGATACGAGGGCTGGACGCTGTACCGGTACTAGAAAGGTACCGCAGTACCCTTACGTTTAAAACGGTACGGTTCTGACTATTTTTAGTACCGGTACTTTATTAAAATAACTGCACTCAGAGCGCACTCCGTGTTCCGCCCCCTGTCCGGCTGCCTGCAGGCATTGACTGGGTGGGCGGGGCTACCAGCTCACATGCAACAGGCTGCCATCACTCACAGAGTCATCTCAGGGGAGCTGTTGCCGACCGTCCTCGGCTTGTTGAAATAAAAGATGCCAGATGTGAGATCTGGAAATACTTTAGGTACGAAGTATTAATTATTTTACGCATTTTTTTGGTCTCAAAAAGAGGAAACGTCTGTGTAAAATAGGATGTCTGCTTGGTCTTGTGTTGCATTTGCTGATGTTTGACTGTTAGGAAAGTTGTTGTCAAACTAGCCAACACAGCTACAGGGATGCAATTTCTCACAGTTTCCCCGTGTGACACACGCTTTTGCGTGAGTGCGTGTAAAAACATGCAAAAGCATGTGTGTCACACGAGGAAACCGTGAGAGATGGCAGCCCTGTAGCTGTGTTAGTTGGCTTGACAACAACTTTCATAACAGTCAAACATCAAGCAAGTGCAATAAGACCAAGCAAGACAGCAAATAAGTTACTCTATAGTCCAGCAGAAATATATACATGCAAAAAAACCTACAATTTCACTCATGTGGGCCTATGTGATCATAAGGTCAGAATGCACACAAAATTGTACAAAATAATACACATTAGATGCAATTTTCATTGTCGTTTTTTCAATAAAGGGGAGAAATTGCCCTTTAATTATGTGTCCATTTTTAATGTACCCAATCCACATAGCTTTAGTTTTTTTTCCACCTCAAACACATCTGTAAAATTATGTTCAGTTCAGTTAAATTTTATTTATATAGAATGTTTAAAAACAACCTTGGTTGACCAAAGTGCTACAAGCTCCAAAAGCAGCGAGACAATAAAACACAGACAGAGCACAATGTACAATACAAAATAACTGACAGAAAAAGAATAAGGTCAATAAGGTCAAGATATCAAAGCTCAACTTGAAGTAAAAGCCAATGAATTATAGTGGGTCTTAACCATGGACTTGAACGTTGCAATGGTCTGAGCTGTTCTTACATGGATCGGTGAACTATTCCAGAGGTTTGGAGCAGCCACTGGAAAGGCTCGGTCACCTCTGGTATGTAATTCATACTTATGGAAATAACTATGTAGTCATATAGTCATATAGATACGGACAATAGGCCTACATAGCTGTGTATAATCAATGCTTTTTTAGCTGAGGCAACATAGGGCTGAGGGAACATAGGTCTGAGGGAACATAGGGCTGAGGGAACATGATGCTGAGGAAACATAGGGCTGAGGGAACATGGTGCTGACCTTAGTTCACTTTGATCCAGATTTAATGGAGATGTGAGGCACGAATACACAGTCCGCACCACGTCCCTAAGAGAGTTCTCTCCTGCTGCCACCACTTCTGACACAGATTCACACACAACAATATGTGATATATCTAGCATGCAGTCAAGGGAAGTGCATCTGCTTATGGATTGAGATATATGACTCCCCAGATTACGATCCCACCCCTCAGGTAAAATCTGGAGTCAGCCACTCTCTTTCCCTGAGAGCCTCTGGAGCTCTGGATGAAACTGACTGCTTGATGATCCAGCTTTGTTCTAATTCATGCTACTTCTCCATTTGAAAAGTTGCCTTTCAATGTGTCTCGTTTTTTTCTCTCTTCACCTTTTACTCTAAAGGTTCAGTTCTAGACATGATTCTTGTCCTCCTGCTTTATCACCTTTTTACTAGCTGAAGCTAACTTTTCTATGGAGTAGTGGAAGACAAAATAATTGACAATAAAGTCACTCATGCGATTTTCACACAAATACTTAAAAACTTTAATTTATATGTACAGTGTATTGAATGGCAGGGATTCAGAAGGTATGAATGCAGTACTAAGCACTAAGTTTGTTATTCAGCATTAGTCTCACTCACATGAACTTAGGAATTAATACATTTCTTAAGGAATGCAAATGCAGTGTTGTATTGACCTTACATTACCCTAATTGCATTTCTTAATCTGGAAAGCGCAACATTTCATGAATGCTGAGAATAAATAATTTGTTTGGGGAAAAATGTTTCAGGGACCCAGTTTTGATAGTTGGTGGGTTTCTCAAGGATGTTGCTTGTTGTTCGAACAATGTGCCTAATGTGAAAATCTTATTCCACAGGGCTTACTTTTAACACCTCTTAACTTGTATCAATTTGAAGGGGAAGATACTGTATGTATATGCAATGTATACTAATCATTTTTTGGTGAGGCCCTTGAGAGTGGCCTCATTTCCAGCTCAACAAAATCCAAATGATTAAAAATTATTGGTTGAAAATATTATTTTTGTTTGAATATTGAGTAACCGTGTTTTGTAAGAATTTCCCATTATGGGATTATAACATGTCGGAAAGCAATAGTTTTAAACGTTTCTTTTATGAATCTCCAGCGGAATTAGTCAATATCTTTGCGCATGCATTTAGTCAAAATAAACTTTAATTGGTTAATTCTAAAAAATATCATTGTCTGGGTTTTAAATAAATGATCGAGGTGGGGTTGACTTCCCCTTTTACATAGGACAAGAACAGCAATGCCAAAGATAAGGTTTGAAATAATGACAAACAAAAAGACAGACACATGACAGTTGTAGGGTATTTTGTGGTAGGCAATCAGGACATTCTACATCTGGGGTGAACATCAATCTTCTAAAAAATGTTCCCTTCATTGGTATTTGAATGGTGGTGGAGAATACATTGCTCCAGAATTTCCTGTTGGTCCTAAACTGTTCGATGGAGCATCAAGGCATGCTGAACTGGTCACTCCACATGCTTGTCACGGCGTGTTCACATGCAAAATATTTTGTCTGTTTGAATCTATATCTAGAGTTTTTTTTCTTGAGAAATGTAGCAAACGCACTCTGGTGTAGATCCAAACAGCATGCAGTCTCGAAATGGTTCTTTTGGGTCCTCACTACAGCGACTTCCAGTGAGGTTTCAGCGCATCATCTGACCCAAATTACAGGAGGTGAACAACGCCGGCGAATATGGGAATCTATCCGTTCTTCCTTGGGACGACACAGGTTAACAAAATGTTTGAACTTGAACTTCTGATGACAGAATGTTAAGTTGACAATTTGTCCTGCCGGTTGCTAGTCTTGTGACTCATTTTTCAATCACTAGTGACATGAGTTGCTAGTCAATTGGGAGGTCAATGATTCATAAGTCAGTCAAGTTTTTGTCATCTATGCTCTTTTCTAAAACCCAACTGGTTTTGTTGCTGAAATGGAAGACACCATGCAGTTATCAAGTCAACAGTCCATTCTCCTACAAAAGCAAGCAACAGGTGCCAACTGTTACATGCATACAATATGTGTGACAGTGTGCCTGGTTACACCGGTGTTCGCTTAGAATCAACTCTAGTCCACAAGCAAACCCTCTAAGAATAAGCAGTATAGTGGTAAGATGACTGTCTGACCAAGTGACATGTGACACTGAATCCATCCAAGTCAAGACTTAATGGGTATTTATCACATTTTCACCCACTCTTATCTCCCAGAGTTGCTACTCCACTTTAGCAAAATCTCCTGCATTGTCATTCATCAGAAATCTTCCTAAACGTCTCTGAAGCATGAAGAGAAACACACCATGTGATTGACAGTAAGAGGTGCTGTCCTGTTGAATGCGTGTATGATTGCTAAGTTTGGTTCACAGGTTTTCCAGACGGGGCATTGCAAAGCGCTCAATTATGTTTTCACGCCTCACTGACTGCTTTTAAAGAGCAGAAGACCGATGGATATGGTATATTGGCAGCTTTAAGCATGTCATTATTTATTGTATTCACCTGTGAGAAAAGCAAAAGAAAAGAATATTGGGAAAGCAATACAATCCAAAGGAATAACGGCGGGTGCAAATAAAAACTGTGGGTTTAAAGGCAAAACAAGGGGTTGACCATGTGCTGCACTCAGTCATGTGTTTCATCACCGTAGCAGCCAAGTACAAGTGATCATATCTACACTGATACTAGAGGTAGAGAGAACTTTGTATTAAACATGGTAGCAATTTGCCCCTGTCAAAACAGGAAGGAGATCTGTGTGAATGTGCAAATCTCAAAGGAGCTGTAATCTGGTAACATACTGCCACAGTGTGAGTGTCAAAGGGTTTTGCTTAGTAGCTAACTCTTACATTAAATTATGTAAAACTCAATTTTTCAGTCAGGATATATGCGGAGAGAGAGAGAGAGAGAGAGAGAGAGAGAGAGAGAGAGAGAGAGAGAGGGGGAGAGAGAGAGGGAGACTTTTTATTAAAAAATGAACGTCCGAAAGCAATGTACAGTAGGAATAGGCATGTGCTTATGAATAGGAATGTTTAGAGAACTATGCAGCAGATGCTACACCGATGCAAGTCACTCTATTTAGGGAGAAGTAATAACAGGAAGTGACAGATGCCTCTAACAGTAGCAGCAAAAAAATGCAATAACCCGACCCACCCTCTGTAGAAAACTGGACTGAAATCGTTGAAGAAATCCAGGACATGGAAAAGTTGACTTTCCATCTTAGATTAAGAGGAGGTACATACACAGCAAAGTGGGCGGATGGATCATATATATGGCAAAACCAGAGACAGATGCAGATAACCTAACTTACCTAGTTGGCCAGGTCTGTGTCTGTGTTTTCTCATATATATATATATATTTTGAGTTGTTCAATATCTTCACAAATAAAACTACCACACTTAACCAAGATGCGATCTTATGCATGTTATCCTTAGACTAAAAAAGGTTTTAACAAGAACAACAGAATAAAATTCCTACAATCCAATCGTAAGTATTTATTTACTTTCATTTTGTATTACCTATATAGGCAATGGTTTATGTGCTTTGTGTGTTTTCTCGTGCCAGGTGCATGACTTTTTCTTGTTTTGTTTTCTCTTTTTTTTCTACCCCGGGAATAATATAGGATTATCTCGTCTCATCTTTTCTTATCATTTCCTTATTTAAAGTCAAATGTAGTTTAGATGGGATAAAAATTGAATAGATGAACATCCCGCTGTATTGAAGAAGTAGGGTCACCTTTATTCAATTGGACATCTTTTTGCCACCTCCAGTTGTCGCCTATTAATAACAAATACATTTCTGAGGAAGATGACCATTAGGCAACTGTTACTAACATATTTACCGTGTCACCTCAAATGGTGAGGATTTGCTCACAACTGGTTTACATTTGACCAAAAAAAGGCCTAAATACAAATTGATGTTACCGGAGTTACATCATGGATAACCCTATTTTGACACTCTTCATGCCAGGCAACACATAGTCATCATGCAATGATCAGAGCACTCCACACCTTCACAATGATGCCATCTATCAGCATTATATCCCTGCCTTTCACCTGTCTTCTTAGCTTTGCGCTCCCTCAAAGTCATGCAGTGGAAGCTGCTGTGGAACTGCAATCACAATCATCTGCTTTCAGAGCCAGATTGGCTCTCCAGCTGTTTTACCCTCGTTACAACTCTTTCATAGGGCACCGACACCAAAAGACCAGAGCAATATTAAAACGAACACTGCTATAATTTGGTTTGACACTTTACTCAAAAGAGCTCCTTGAACGTCATCGGAGTGGAAATTATGCAAAAGTATTATTTAAATTGAGACTGTTCAGATTCATCTGATGACAAGAACTGCACTTGTATCCTTGGATGGTTGGTTCTTTTCCAATTACAATGGCTCCAGGAAATCTAGCAAGCTTATATGTATATGTTTATACCAATGGTACAGCTGTCAGGGGTTAAGTCAGAGCTGAACCAATTTCAAGATTTTTTCTCATGACATCATCAAATAGAGGACAGCAAATGAAAAAAAAGCTGATACTGGATTCGTCCTGCTGTCTGCAGGCACTAGTCTTACAATGGTAATTTAAATCCTTTCTTGCATCCGTCAAAAAAACAATTCATATATTTAAAATGAAGAAGCACTGCCACTCCTCAAACACTATGAAGCACTGGCAAAATTATAGACTTTCGCTAAAGGTGAAAGCACTTTAGTTTTAAAACAGTCTCGTTATCTTGTCAGTTATGTAGAAAAAAACAGAAAGTTCCCAGTCTGTTCTGGATCTATTTAACATGTGTTATTTTTGGATTTAGCGACGTCCTAAACTTTCCAAAATACCTTCAACAAAGATCTCTTGCTTGTTTCATGCATCGGTGGGGTTTGCTTTCTGGTACAGCAACAATAATAAATCTGTCAGGGATTTCACAGTCGATTGATCGTCTGGGCATCTCCTTGAGAACTTGGAATGGTGTAAAAGATTTCTGTCCATATTTTGGTTTTAATGTCTCGTTGCCCTGAACTCCTCTGCGTGGAGTTAGGCGACAAGAATCCCAAATGCTCTCCTATCTATCCCGCAGCGGGAACTCATGTAACGCCCAGGTCTCTCTCTGGAGGGCCCTTATGTGCTGAGGGAATTTACCCTAAAGGCTGGTGCATGGTTCTGCAACTACAGCTGCGTCAGTACGCGCAGTTGTGTCGACGGACTCGTTTCAATTCATGGTTATAGAAGGCTTGCCCGTGTTGCAAAGCAATTCACCGGCAGAACAATAGTTAGAGTAACATTTTTTGTTGAAGATGACCTAGAAAGTGACATCTTTGTGTGTGGAAGTCGTTGGTTTGTTAATTCATTTATCAGACACTTTTGTGCCCCCTGCATCGCCACTGCTGCAAAAGCTCTTCAATCTCATCCATTCTCTCTTCAAAAATCGTCCTTTTAAAAGTATTGGTATTATGCAATGAACCTGGAAATGTGCGACTCCGGAAAGGATGTAGTTAGCAGACCAATCACAGCCTTGTGCCGCTTGCAAGGGGCACGCAAGAAGCACGTTTCTCTGACAACGCAGAATCATGAAACTAGGCTTAAATTACACTATGGGATGTACGTATCGTTTCTTCTTTCTTTTCTGAGATAATTGTATCTCTCCCAAGCTGCAGAAATTGCTACTGTAATTCTTGCTTACAGCGGATGTTCCTTCTCTTTCTAAACTGGACATAGCAGAGCAAAAGTAACGAGAAAGAACAGGTGACAAAACATAACAATATCGCCAAGCCAAACCTTTACCAACCGTGCTGTGAGCACAAGGCAAACCCCCACTGTGTTAAAACACCACGTGTTCCTCTTATCTGCGCTGTTCCCCACAAGCAGATGCATTCCAATCCAGCCCCAAAGTACTTTTCTATCCTGGCGACATACCGCTTTTGATCAAAATATTCCTGCCGGGGAAACGGGGCAAAGTGTGATAACTACTCAGTAAAAGCCGCGGGACCATGACTGTGGTTAGCAAAGCACGGAGACGAGGACTGACCTTAAGAAGCTCTTTCTTAGCTAGTATAGTCCACTGGCCGCAGAGGACTCTCTAGACGAGGGGGCTTGAATAAGTCAATCGTGATTGAGCAGTCAATCACAAAGGCATTGCGGGTAGATCACATGCCTTTCAAAATGAGATGTTATCATCCATCCTCCCTATGGCTTGGACCGACCAACGGGGCACCCCGTCTGAGATAACCTCTTTCCTAACAAACGGATCACTTTGATACTTTGACTCAGATTCGAGATTTGACTTCCACTCAGCTTTGTGGTCTCTCTCTTTCCACTGCTTTTCTGTATGGTCTCTGCCTTCTTTTCAGCAAAGACAAAAAGTATGCCAAACTCTGTTTTCAAAGATTGACACGTTGGCAAAAAATAATTGCATCTGTTTGATTTTTGTTGTTGTTTTAAAAGCTTAGGAGGAAAATGGGCGTCAGATGTTCAATTCAATTCAATTCAATTCATTTTATTTTGTATAGCCCAAAATCGCAAATTACAAATTTGCCTCAGAGGGCTTTACAGTCTGTACACATGCAAGATGTAAGAATGAAAAGAATGTATCTGGTCCCGACTACCTCTGTCAAGGTTAAATGGAGTGATGAAATTCACCGTCTTGGTTTAGCCTATGAAGCTCTGTGTTGTTTTGTCTCTGTTTAGAAAAACAAATTGTTCCCCTCACAACTTCAGCTTAATGTATAAACTGGAGGAGGCATGGAAGTTAACAATGGTTCAGCCCCCAGCAATGAATGATCGTTTATTTCTCTCTCTAAGCCCATGGGGGCAATGTTATAATTGTCCTCATTTCCCATTTTCTGCAGATGTTTTAATGGCTACACAATGCTGGATGTAATGAGACACACGGAATCCAGCAAATAGCCAAGTTGATTGACATTAACTATTTTCCTCAGAGAAAACCACTATTTATGTTGCTCTAGAAGTAGTCAGTTGGCTGGTCTGTTGGTCCATTAGTCTGATCATTTCAGTCCTTCGTAGACATTTGTAGAACATAGAGTGGGGACTGATCACATTGCATTGTTTCCCCTACCATTAAATTGAGGGGGCCAATTGCCTGATCACAACAGGTTATTAGAGGTAACCGTTTGCTATAGAACAGGTCTGTGCCTTCTTTTTTCATCAAACAAATATCTTAAGTTATTAATATTAATACATTAATTATTAATTAATATCTTAATATTAAGTTATTTTTCTTATCTACACAACGGCATGTTTGTATGTACGCGGTTGTGCGTACATACGAGTTTCGCCCATTTGCGCGGAGACAAAACTAACATCCAGTCACAACATTCGTGACTGTCTGTGTATTGTAGAAGCTAATATAGCAATATGGAGAAACCCATTCGCTTAATTTAAGGGAAACTTTGCAGATCTTTGCAGAACGTTTGGCAAAGTTTTGCTCTTCTTCCTGATCCCAAGGCAAGGGATGGAGGTGTTTGTGTGAAGTCAAAGGTCCTTGGTAGCTCCGTATCGTAGGCCCGCATTTTAGGACTCTAACTGAATGCAAAAGGATTTGATTTAAATCCCTCCCCTAACTAGACTGTATCCTGATTCACTTGGAAATTCGTCGCAGTGCAGAAGGTAAAGACACTCGTACCTCCGTTTAACTGTGACTTTAACAGAGCTCATACATTTTCTTTTATAACAAATATGTATTCTCAAGAATGTGAAACCTCAGTTGAGTTGAGATGCTACTATTGGATTACAGAACTGTGTCAAATTGAAATGCACCAGTTGAAAACTTAAAAACTGCTGCTTTTAGATGACTGTTAACCCATTGTGATTGATGTGGAGGCCCCTCCAGGCCAAAATGCCATTTTCATGAAACCATGCTGCCCTTCTCACACATTCAACAGCAGAGTTTCCTAGTGGTGCTATACAAAGTTAAACCTTTAGCGTCTTTACTTTCACTCTTGTTGCTGGACCGAACCTTAGAAGTATTTTCAATATTCAACACATATTCAACACATATAGCCAAGCAAGTCCATTCCTCCTGTTTCCCCTAAAGAAATACATTTCATGTTGATATTGTTGTCAAATATTATTATTATGCATGGCCACACGTCCACAGTGCAACTCATACATCAATAAATAATCAAATAAAGTATGTGCACTCCAGAGAGAGAGAGAGAGAGAGAGAGAGAGAGAAAGAGCTTCCTCCTTCACGTATGTCCTTGTCCCTCAAAGAGTTCTGTTCCTCAAACAAGACAAAATTCTGTTGAAGTTAAGTCAAGGTCACACAAACAGCAACTCATGCGGCGCGCATTGTCGGGCAGTTAAATGAGACACATTCCAGCAGAGGAGACACCCGGTGATGCACGCAGAAAAGCCCGCGACCAAAGCCGCGCTCTTCTTACCTTTTCGTCGCTGGAGTACCGCCGGCTGTGCTGCGCTGCTCCCGCGCTTTGGTTCATGATTCAGCACCGCGGACAGCTCCGGTCCGGAAGGGGGAAAAAAACGATCCCAGGGACCGAAACCGAACGAAATGCTGGTATTCGTTCAGAGCTGTTTACTGGTGCGGCCGTCTTCTCGGTGACACGCGCGGGTTCTCAGCCAATGACGCGGCGCGCGTAAAGAGAGGTGCTGCGCCAGATGTAGGGCGCGAGCAGTTTATTCAGCTGACAACCAAGTGAGCTCGCGTTGACCCAGAGGCATCATAATATTCTGCACCAACAAATATGTTTTGTGTATGTGGACAGTTGCTGACACCAGAGGGAATTTTCTATCATATGGCATAAAACTGAAAGCCTCTCCTAAATGGTTTTTCTTAGCTTTGGGGACTGTTAGCAAGCTTTGTGGGTATAATGTTTTAAAATCAATCATTTTACTCAAAGAAAGCCGAGAAGAAAGCTCTGACAACCAGGATTATGTATTCTTCACTTTTAGTGATAGTGAGGAGCAAGGCAGCAGTGTTTAGGGGAAACTGCAGTTGTTGATTGATTGCTATTTTTAAACATGTATTGACACTGGTACATCATGTCTACTTCAAAAGGCATGAATGCAGAGAAACGATTGCTTTAAATCCTGCTATAATGCTGTTGTATAGCTGATATCCCAATGTAGGTTTGAAAATGTCCAGAAGTAAATAGTCCTTTTCTTTTACTCTACCTTAATTCGCCAGCGTAATCTTCCAAGAAACTCTGATCAAGGGACATTTAGTTAATAGGGCGGGAAAACACATATAGGTGGATTTTTTTTCTTCTTTTTCATTTTGGAATTATTCACATTTTGAATTGTGAATGAGAAAATGTACCCAAACCACAGTGAAATATCTGTCATGGTATTGTCATGTCATTTCTTGAATCACTGTGGTCTTGACCTTTCAAATAGACCCCAAATCACATAACAGATAGACACTGACTTTTTCAGTCCAAAGTGGAGTAAACAATTTGATAACCTGGGTGTTATTCTCATGTGATAGTCCTTTATAAGCATGGATCTTTTAAAAAAGGAGAGTGTATAACAATTTGTACGGTGGTAGCGAAGAAGACAGGTCTTGCTATTATATTCAATGCAGATCATCTTCATTAAATCTATCCCCACAGACATGGCAGATAGAACGGGATCCCTTTAGAGCTTATTACTGGTGGTAGTGGTTTTGGTGGAGGAGATGATGTATCTTTATAAAGACACATCATCTCCTCCAACAAAACCACTATATAGTTAAACCTCTCAAAACATTCTTAAAATCTTGGTGGTGATCCCGTTTGACTTTGAAAAGAAAATATCAACTATTTTGCTCACAAAAACTGGAGACAGATGGATTCATGTGATGTTGGACGGATATTATTACGTAAGAGTTTGTGAACGAGATGAGCTCTCAATTCAGTGATAAAGAGTACAAGAGTACTCCCCCTCCCCCATAGCAACTGACATCATGCCAAACCCAAAACTCAGGCGAGACAGGAGTCAACCAAAAACAGATGTGATGTTGGTTTGTTACATTTTGGTACATGTTTTTCCATTCCACTGGTGAACAACATAGATTTCTCACTGTTTGACATAAGATGCAAGAAAAACACCAGTTCATTTTTCATAACATCATTTGTCTTTTGGAAGTAAGTTTGCTCCTTAGAACTTTCTGAGATTCCCTGATACCTAACGGGCCATGGTGTGCATTTCTCCTCTGAATCTCTTTAGAGTTATGCTGGACACATTTTTTGTGTGCAGATGTGCCCCTTAAGAATTAAGAATTACTACTTTTCTTATCAGAGCTGCATCCAGGTCACGAGCAATTGTCTGGGTGTGGGCTGCATGGATGAGAGGTCTCCGCACATTCACAGTAAAGATCTCCATCCAATACTCAAAACAGTCTTGTGGTGTTATTATACAAAGAAAAAAAAAACTGGAAAACGTTTTGAACCGCGGTAACATTTTAAGATGAGCTTGAAACATGCTTGGAAGACACCCTGCACCTTTGTGCAAGGAGGTGTTTTGTGGCAATTGTATCTGTTACACAGTGTTGGTGCACGGTGGCTGTCGGCTATAAACATTCCAACAGCTTGCAGCCAGGGTCCAGCCATCCTGCCCAGTGAATCTTTACATCAATAACTTAAAGCCTGCTCCTCGGTTGGTTTTGCACGGACGACTTTTAAGGCCTCTGCTCGTCTACACTTGAAAATGTGTTTCCAGTTCAAGAGAGGGGTAAGCGCAAACGTTGCTGCGTGAAAGGTGTTTTGCAAATGTGTCACTGTCCAACAGCCACAGAATGTCACCCTGAAGTAGTAAAAAACATGCAAACAGGCCAGGTTTTTAACTGCATTTGATGTTCTATGAGGAAGAAAATGTATTCAACACATATGTTGGATGGAGTTGGATGGAGTTGGATGAGTAACTCTGAACTTTCGTTGTCTTTTCCCTATCATCTCTATAACTGCCAATCGGTCACTCACTCTTCTGCCTTTATCTATCCAACAACCTGTAGCTTTCAATGAGTCAAAACTTTCTTTAGGTCAAGTTCCTAAACTGCATTCTCAATGCAAAACACATTTTCTTTGGCTACAGATGTAGAGAGATCAAAACTCGTCATTGTAAATTGAAATGCTACAAAACTACGGAAGTAAATTGTTTGGTTTGGGCAACAAATTAAAGTGGTTCACATGGACACAAACAGCCATCTTTTGGATCAGAGGCCAATATTTTTGGATTACATTCTCATACCTATGTGTCAGGTAACGCAGCTTGGTCATTGGCACTAATCTCCAAACTACAACGTGCTATGTACCACTCTAATAAGGTTTTGTTAAAGAGCACTGTTTGATGTCACAGGACTGACTAAGAAAACAGCTCTAGTGTGAGTTGCATACAGAGGCCAAGGAGCACTGACCAGGCTTCATTATTTGTATTCAACCTGCTCTGGACAAGAAAGTACAATTTCTTCAGGAAAGCCAAACTACAAAATGCTAAGTGTTACCTTGTCCAGGTGAAATCAGTAGAGGTGGGTTTTTAGTTTTTAGTGCTTTGGAAGGTGTTTAGGGTTTCTACTGTCTGGATGTCATTGGGGCGCTCATTCCACCCTTTAGGAGCCAGGACAGCAAACAGTTGGAATAGTCCAAGTACAAGTTGATCCATTTACCATACATAAATCCTACTGACAAAATGAATCATTTTCACACATAATAGGGATTTTATTGATTTACAATTTTTTTTCATTGCTTCTACAAAACGAATTTAAAAAAATCGCTATAGTTGGGTTTGTAGATCAGACCCTGTATTCATTGCATGAGACTGTTATTCATATAATCTGTCAGCTACAAAGAAAAAAAAAGACGGTTGAGTTCTGTAAATGACTAAATAGAATCAAGTATTCATTGGTGTAATTATTTATCTTCGTTCATCGTGTGCTGGACATCCAGTGCTCTCTAGGCTCTTAGTGTCTTTGAAATGTAACTAAAAATAATCCTTTTTTTAAAGCGAACCACACTGTTTCATTTTAGAGTCAAAAGGGATGCTTTACTGAAGTCAGGGAGACGTCGAGCAATCATCTTTTCTTCTAACCACCCACATTGGGTACAAACAGTTGTGTTTCTCTTTAACATTCTTACCTTTGAGGAAAGTTTGAATGTGGCTTTTGAATCTGTTAAAAGTGATCCCCAGATATAGCAGATAACAAACCGATTCTGTATGTTCAGCACTACCTACAACTACAACACGACCCTTGCCCGATTGGGTGCGAGGTCCACTAATCCCTCTGTTTTGTAATCTGTGGCCGGGCGGATAATGCGCCGGGTCTTACGTAAGAGTTTGTTTTCCTATTATTTGTTTCTAGCCCCTTTATTTTTGATTCTTTTGACCGACTTGTATTCGTAACCTTTTTACCCAATGACGTGTATTTGATCATTTTTAGACAGAAAACATCATTTCAAAAACCAACCTAGTAATTCAGAATCAGTAAATAACAGCCCTGATGATGTGCAGGATGTTCCACTTAAGTGAAAGTGCAGGACTCTCTAACTCTACTTCCTTTAAATCTGACTTATGTGTTCTCTGGTGCTATTCTGCTTTCATTCACACAAGAGCAGTGCGTATTTTTTTTTCACTGTTATGATGATGGATTCCTCTTTAATCCGCATGACTGAATTGTTTCCTGCTGATGCAGCCAGGAGGTTGAGCGTGAGGGGGAGGAAGAGTGCAAGGGTATTGGTCAGCGAGCAGTGCTGTGTCAGTGAAAATCTAACATCCCGATGTCACAATCTGTCCATCAGTCTGCTTGACCAGAGTGATGTGTTGTCTTTACTTTGCTTCAACTAAGAAATGAAAGATGGATGTGCTTCTCTCCTCCAATTTTTCCTGTTATCAACTCCTCTTTCGAACCATTGCCAGAGTGTATGTATTTGTCAGCCCATAAGCTCTTAGCTGCAAAAATGATATATACACACACATACACACACAATGTTGCACTTGACAGCTGTGCACAATCATTAAATAAATCTTAAACCCCACCCCCCACAATCCTAGACTGCGCTACTTTGGTGTCTGACGGATTCAGTAGCAACAAACACAATGGCTGATGTGTTTTCTTGTTTGCTCACATACAGAGGAGGGCTATTAGTGTGAGACGGATGCAACTGCTACGCCAGACCAAAGCGATGTCTCACTGTCCACATACAGCCTATGCTTTATACCCACCCACAGTTTTTTCAGCTCCCATGTGTTGAACAGTTTTTTATCCATACACCTCATAGTTAAATGAGTGTATCTGTATGGAAATACAGCGGTGGAATTCATTTATTCATTCTACCAAAGCAAACTGTAGAGACAATACATGGGCTTCCTCCTCATGAACCATTTTAATATTCAGAAAACCTGATTAACTCTCTTGGCACGCTTACTTTAAGATGACAACCCAGTCTCTCTTCTGACTTGTCAAATTCACTTAAAAAACACAAGATTTTTACCCAGGAGACCACTGATTGTGTCTAACTGTCTCAGCCAAGTAGTCGTGAACCACACTCTTTCTAAACCTTACTAATTACCTTTGTTGTCTAGAACTCACTTCCTGTAAAGACAGAGGTTTCTGCCAAGTGACAAGTCCAATGTGTGGTTAAGTGTGAGTGTCTGAACATCAATGAAAAGAGTTATGTGACAGTTGATATTATGTTGCAAAAAGAAACTAGCGTGATAAACATTTTAACCAAATTGTTTGCACGACACATGTTTGTTGCTGTTGAATCCTTGACATGAACTGAGAAAATCATTTCCACACACAAGACTTTTTTTTGACGTAAGAGGACGTTTGGGGCAACTCACTCTGTTCATAGTGAATTAGGTAGGTTTACCTGCCTTCCTCCATTGTGGTTACCTTCCCAGCTTCTTTTCAAGTGGGAGCTGGTCTGGTCAAAACAAGGCCGATGCAGCGCTGCACTCTAATTCTCTTTTTTAAACCTTTCTCGCTTTACCATTCTGTTTCAACAAGCCTGTTTTAAGCTCGATCTCTGTCGGTGCTTCCCCTCACCTTTTTATACATGGCCCATTCATTATGAATGACACTATGGTCTCAGAAGGAGTCAGAGGAGGAGTGATGCTGTAGGGCCAATAGTAGGAGGATACACTGGGGATTGTGCTCCTTCTTGAAGTCCAAATGGAGAGGAGGTCAGGCAGCATATCAAAATGCCCTCCTCCTCACAAAGCAGAAATAATATGCATGCAGTTGTGATACACTTCAATGCGACAATTCTTTGTTGAGGAGCTTGAAATACATACAGTAATACATGATTTATCAGTTTCAGTTGACCATGTGTGACAGTAGGTACAGGAGACTTTTCTGCATTACTATGGATTCTTTGCTGCATTCAGGGTTGGTGCCATGACACACTGCACTATACAGAAAATGATTAATGCACAGCGCTATTTAAGACTTTTCTTGTAATTACCGGAGAAAATCCTAAACCCTCGTAGGGAATAGCCCTTGCAGCAAGACATCTGGGATGTATTTAGAACTGAGCCTGCGACACATGCAGCTCAGAGGAATGTTATAGTATTGGAATGATCTTTGATCTAGTCTTTGAGAACTCTCTGTATTGTTAGTTTAGCTACGAATAACCATGGTAATTCTATGAAAAGAAAAGAATTCCCTGCTGGGAGTCGTTTTCATTTCATATTGATAAAACCTATTAAACCACAACGCCTCCTATAAAGATCTCATTGTAATGACTGTGAAATGACTTTCAGAACAGTTAACTTATGCATATTGTTTTATTTAAAAAAATATATTATTTTATTGAAACCAGGGTTTTAAAGAAGACAGGCCTTTAATGAAATTACGCATATCTTCTCTTAAAATGTAGAAATCTGTGATCCCCTGGATGATATTCTCTTTCAAATGAAATGCCCAATGAAATAAATGGGAAACTATATCAGATGTGTTTCCCTTGGTTCCTTCGAAAAAAAGTCAAAGTACCTCATAGTTCTGTTCTTTATTTTTTATAATAGAACGATTGATATCCCTGCCTTAACTTCTGTTGGTCTTTATGTCCAAATTTGTTCTCACTCTGTAACAAACTGCTGTAAATCTACGTTGTATTTTTAACAATAATTTACAACAATATTTTATAATAACTTTGACATACAGTTAAATGTGACAGCAGACTGCCGTGATTCAAAAGCATGATACAGACATCTATTGTCTATTGTATTTTATTGTCTGTAATGATCATAATATTTTTATTATTATTTAAACAGTTTATTGCATAAAAGTCATTTTTGAGTGACAAGACGTGACCAACTGCTCCTGAATGTAATTAGACATGTAAATGTCTATGACATTTGACACATGAATTCTTTCATTTGTACCAATTAATTCATGTTAATTGATATAATCTTTCAAAACAAAAAGGTGTTTGAGCTAGAAAAATGCTTCTTAGGCATTATTATTTTTCAAGATGCCTTCAAAGCTGTAAATCCACTTGGATCAGGCAAAAGAAAACCATCCTTGCCGCATATGCTACCCTTGCTAATATTGTAGACCATAGATCGAACATCTACCACATGTTTGCTATGTAAGGAACAGGACAAGAGCTAGTGTTAGATAAAGGATCTAAAAGATCTTGCGAAAAGTTGCATTACCATGCCTGATGGCAAAACCTACAAAGGAACTGTGTGGGCCATTGCAGGTGACAACTTAAGAGTCACACTGCATCGGAGGCCTTCTTGAACATTTGAGAAGGGGCTTATACTTCTGTTGAGATTGATAGATTGATTGGGAAACATGTGTGACAGATCCTCTTGCTAGGGGCCAAGAGAGAACAAAAAGTCACATCATGTCTCGACTCGAAATGTAGGTGTCAAATTTTTCCGACCTGATCATGACCTTTTTTAGAGCATTGTTTTCTTTTGATTGGGCACTCTACATTAGACATCCTGTCACGGTAGAGAAACATTTTATTCTTATCTGGATTTTATCCTTTGTTCAAATATCTTGGAGGTGATGCAAGAAATAAACCCTTCAGAAGTGGGGCCTGCTCAGGATGATACCTGTGTTTGATTGCTGATAAAATAGAGAACCCAATTGACAGTGAAGTACGGCCAGGTGTGGACTGGCCATAGGGGATACCAGGACAATCACCAGCGGGCCGAGGGGTAATGGGCTGGTCTAATACCGGCCCAACTCTATCACCACCCAGCCCTCCCCTTTGTTTTAGGTGTCCGGCTTGCGGTAGAGTTTGCATCCAGCCCGTGAGTAAATATCATAGGTCTATCATAACTGGCATGGCGGTCAATATGACACACACGGCTGATATTAAAAGTCCCAGAAGGCACTGCAACACTAACTCTACAAATCGACAGACTTCTTTAATGGTGAAGGTGGCGAGGCTGCCCAGGCCGCGCTGAAAGTGAGGGATCGCAGGGGAGACATGAAGGGGGTATTGTATTGAATTCTGGTATCGTAAGTATCGGGTATCTTTGTATTTTCGGCAGTTTTTTATTGAGTCCCTCTTTGTGATTGATTGGACACCACTGTTGTAGCCTATTCAACACGCCTCACACGGTCACAGACACAGCCGTTTTGGAGACAACAGGTAAACGTAAATGCTTTGAAGGTGGAACTAAAAGTGTCATGGAGAAAAAGAAGAGATGTCTGGAGGAAGATGCCACAAAATATTTTAAAATCTCTGACTTATTTGGGAAACTGCAGACTGGAGATACAACTTATTATGTCGTTATGCACCTTCAACACCCCTACACAAACACAATCACACACCCAGCGTGCAACAGTGATACAATAGCCAGTATCATTTTTTTCCATGTGTCCATCCAGGCCGAGATTGCCCCCTGCTTTGCAGATGCAGCTTGTACTGGTTTGCGTGGTTTGCTGATTAAATACTCCCATACTTTTGAAGTCTCGGTCTCGAACCCAAATGAAAAATCACCAGTAGCTCTGACAATAAAAATGCATGTTGAAAATAGTTCACAATCGACTAATCGTTGCAGCTCTACTACCCATGCTAGTTATAGCACCGGGGTCCCAGCTCACAGCTACAATTCTCAACCTCTCCAGCTAGCATAGCAGGAGCACCCACTCAACAAGGTAACCTAACAATGTAACTGAAGAATGTTACTCACCATGGAATGTAGTTGCGTAAAGCAACAGGGTGACGCAACTAGGCAATGACTCAGCATAGCGGCATAGCAACGTAATGCAGCAACGTAACAAGCTGTAGGCGAGGCTAATTGCACCGAGATGCCGGCAAACTGCCCTACTAAACCATTCGTGGCCGCTATGCTATTTGGCGCTACCAGCAGGGGGATGCTATCCCACAGCTATAATCATCAGTATTTACAATTATAACATAACACGAACAACACAACTTAACAAGGTAACCAAAGATTACTCAACAAGTAAATGCAATAAGATAACGCAATGCAACGCAGCCACATGGCGTTGCAATGTATTACATTATAAAGCTTATGGCATCCGTCAACGCATTAACACATCCTATTTCGTCCCTCATTGTGGCACATCCTGCCCATCTCTCCTGCATTTTGTTCACCTGAACAGTTGGGGCCACTCCAAAAATGTCGCTGGCTGAAGCTTCTCTCCAATATTTTTGTTTTTCAACGACACATTAACATATGCACATTTACATTAGTACACAGCTCATTCTGTTGGTCTTTGGGGGCTTTTACAACAGAGCATGGTTCACAACAAAGATGGCCTCTTGAGCTTGCGAGAGATTAAACATCCTGAAATGCGTGAAGTACTGTTTGAGCTACTTCAACAACTCCTTCTAATAATTCCAGAAATACTTTTTTGAGCTAAAGTTGGCACAAAAATATTGTTATCAGAAATATGTTTTTTCTAGTTTGTGCTAGCCACCATTCTTTTCAAGGCAGACTAACTCAATTAACTCAAAATGTTCCCTAATGCCTGTCATGAGTTATCAGCTGGAAACGGAGGGAACGCAGATATTGGACAAAACAAATCTGGATGAACTTCTGGAGCAGTTTATCAACTACTTTTCCGACAACCCGAGTGATGACGACTGGATACGTGAGCCTGTTGGAATCATAATAGAGAGCAGTAAACACTTTCCTACCATTCAGCACCACCTATCTCTGTGAGTGTCTTCTCAGCTCTGGTTCAGCTGAAGACTAAACAGAGACAGCACGACCTCAGAGTAGCCTTGTTGAGTAGAACTCCAGAATGAGACTCTTGTTAGGAGTAAAAAGTAATAATTCTTTCACAATTAATTGTTGTTACAAGATCACAGCACAGACAGATGTGCTTGGAGATGAAGATAGGTTTAACAACTCAGGGCTGTTCTTGCGGACCTGGCTTCTCCTTTGGCAATGGTAGCAAAAGTTTCCTTGGCTGGATGAGACAATTCCAGTGTTCTAAGAGTGTTCCAAGAGTATAATTCCAGTAGTACTCATAGAACACATCTGAAATAATAAACTCATTGCAGGGTTCTCAAGCCTCACACAATAACCGTGAGAAACACACATTTCAAGCAGTTAACACGCCGAAACTTGAGAAGACTGTTAAACCGTCTCGGCCACCGTACTTTACTAAGCAACATAGACGAGTGAACACATGTGGCAGGTGAAGGCTTTTGATACAACTTGGAGACCTGCTCAGTGCAAGGCGAGGATGTGGCCGCATATAGAAGATGTACAAAACCCAGAGGACAGACACAAAAGAGAAAGTGGTGATGAAACCAAAAATGAATACACTGTTGAGGTCCAGTCGAGAAGGGCTGGTTCATGATGCAGACAAGAAAAAAATGTATTTCACTGATTGTAGGATGTACAACAGTGAAAAGGTTAAGGAGGTCTCTTTTGTGGTTGGGACAAGCAATTTGACAGTGAAAACAATAAAGGACCTGTTTCGGCCCTGTGTTCCACAGCAGGGCCTTGTATGTGTGTATGTGCATTCGTTGTTGAGGTTGCTTGTGTGTGTGTCTCCCTTCTCTTAATTGACAGGATTTACCACCCCCCCCCCCTGATTGGCTGCGGACCGCAGGATCGTTAGTGGCTGCACCTGGTTGGAGCTCAAAAGGCCACAGTCTTCAGGCCCCTGGTGCTGGCTGGCTCGACATGTGTTATTGTTTGGGCAGAAAGTTGCTTTTCATTGTGTCTTGGAATTTACTGTTCTGTGGGTGTTTTTAAAAAAAAAAAAATTATATCTGTTCTTCATATATATTAGATCCATTTTTCTGTACTAATGACCGTGTTCTTTTTTTTTTCTTTTTCGTCCCAGGGGGAAGGGAGCCGTTGTGGCTAGACTAGAGGCCCATGGGCATACATCACCCGCAGTGAGTCTCTGTCTAGAAACACTAGCTTAGACCTGGGCAGACCACCACCTGTATTTTTGGTTAGCGTGCCAAAGCTACTGCACTATTGATAGGAACAAGCCTGTGTATTTTTGTTTGTTTCGTTGTTTTGGTCCTGTCCAGCCCTTCTCCCTGCAATCCGTGTGAGTAGAAACCAAATAAATAATCTATACACGGTAAAAACTGTTTGTCCTGCTTGCACCACGACCCCCACAAGCCCCCGGTTAGTGACACACTTGGACCTTGAACAGCGGCGTGTCAGCAGTCCCCTCCCTTCTAGGGATCTGGTGTGTAACAGACCATAACATTACATTATAAGAAGTTTGTGTTAGCATGCTGGGTTATTCTATATGTATATTATAACTATTATATTGTCACCATGCGGTTGGGAGCAGGATCCAAAAGAAACCACAGAACAGGGTTTTGTAGATAAATAACAGGTTTTATTGAATATGCTCCCTGTTCAATATTAGGGGCCCACCAGGCCAATAGTGTGGTGTCCTTTGGTCCGACAACCGGGCGGCAGGCCATCTCGACTGTGTGGGTGCTGAGGTCCTATGCAGGAGGCAGACCAGATCACATCCTGGTCTCTGTGGAGTGACAGGTGGACAACATGCAGGCTGGATTCAAATTCCAAAATGTTCTCAATCTGTGCTGCATTCGCCAATTTGCTCTTAATGCTATTTTGTTTTTTCAGACGTTTCGTTCATTTTCACATAGCATGGCGTGTATAAATGACTAAATGTGCACCTGCTAAATGTAGTCTGTGCAGATATTCAACTGAGTAGCTATTTTGGGCAAGTTCATATTCAGTAGGTCATGCTGTTAGTTTCCTCTTTTGAAGACAAATTTGGCACTGTAAAAATAGGAAAGTGTTTGTAAGACGTGACAAGATTCAGGTTCAAAGGAGTTTCTTAAAGAGATCGAAGAACAAACATGAATATATTAGTTTCTGTTTGTCAGTTAAAATAATAATTTTGTATGATAAATATTCCAAGAAAGGATCAGTTTATTTGTCATATTGTCACTGACATCCACTGACCAGCCCCCCTTTCACAAATTGCATGCATAGAAAACTCAAGATTAGCAACTTTGTGTTGCAGCCTGTGATGCAGTTATCATTAGCTCCCTAGCAATTGTGGTGGAAGACTTTGCACAGACAATCGTAAAGTAAGAAACAAAGGCTCCGAGTCAAATATGTCTTTCTCCGTTTATTTCCTTCCAAGGGAAGAAAGGTCACAACAGCTACGTGCTCTGCAGACTGTCATGAACCTCCTTGGCCCCTAACAGAACGAGGCAGTTCTTATACCCAAGTTCAGTTATCGGTGGCGTCAACAGAAACCTTGACCACCTTGTTGAGTATCTACAGCCAGGATACTGGGGACATCTAATCCATGTAAGACACATCAATTCTTTGACCATGGACTCGCCCTCCTAACACTTGAAAACAAATCTGGTTACACGCATATGACCTACTTTGTTTAGTCTCTACAACTAGGACGCTGAGGACATTTATCAGTGTGGAACACTTCAGCTTTTATACCATGGCCTTTGCTATCTCAGGACTCGCAATTAATAAACTGGTTATACAAATGAAGCATTTAGAAGAGTTACATATTTTTTTTGCCATTACACACTTCACCCAGGTGGCATCCAGAACTGTGTAAAGCGTCTGTGTAAGGCCTCAAAACGGTTGTGTGACGGCCCTGCCTATAGGTGTATTGGTTCATGTCTGTAACGTCACTGTCTGTTTCTCCAAGGTAATGCCATCAACCTGATTGGGAGCAGCTGGGGCGTTCAGGCAGTACAAGCGGTTCAAGTGGTTCCTGCCTGCCGGTGTCGCTGGTTTCCCTGGCCAGCGTTCGCGTTCACAACACTCCACCGACATGATCAAGCACCCACACTGACATGACTGAAAATACTGACGTATACATCTCTTATTTGCTTTACTTTCGGTTTTGTTACTTTACTTAAATAAATATATTTTTATATCAGCTTTGCACTGCGTCTCTCCAGTGTTTGTCATCTCCTTTGAGCCGGGTCATGACAGTAGTCCATGCCAATTGGTGGTGTCTCAAAGACTACATATACTTCTTGTTTACAGTCTGTCATCTTACCACATCTCGGATTATCATGTGTTGTCTATCCATGTTTATCATATGCACACTCATCAACAAGGAAGGCAAAGTGGGTTCTGGATAGAGTGCAGCAGAACCTTGAGACGATCACTTCACGCGGCATCGTCCAGTCACCCAGCCGAGCCAGGGGGATCGAACGCTATCCGAAAGGTTCAATTGGGCGCAAAAGGAGCCTCAGCTCCAGGAAACTTAAATATTTGAATAATTGTCCGTTCTATCTGTGCGAGCAATATTTGGATATCTGTTTGTGCAGTTAGTTGTCTTCAGAACATTTTTCAATTCTCTATAGGGCTCTCTTGTAGCTCTGTTCATCTCAAGAAAGGTCAAAAACTTTGCAGATAGGACTTTGCATTATTGATGCATTCTGCTAGATTGTCATCAAAGGTGAGGGCCATCACTTGGATTGAAAGGCCAATTCACTCCAATGTTCAGAACTGCTGCACGGAGACTTTGAAATGACACGCGCTGAGCTGCAGTACTCACTGCTTGATAAATAAAATAGCTGGAGTAAAACCAGTGATGACTCACTCACTGTATTCCACAGAGAGGTCTTGGTACGTATACAGTGACTGGCAAATATTTTTGTGTACTTACACTGGTGATTTGTCAGTTTGCCATTGCAGTGTGCAGCACATGAAGAGACGGAAGGAGCTGCTACGTCCAAACGCCATCGTGACTTTGAAGGTGACTTTAGAAGCAACAATAGGTTGAATGGTGAGTAAGTAGGATATCATACTGTGTTTCATAGGTGTTGATTTGAGAAGCACTGACCACCAGCTTTTTCTCCAACCACTTTCGGTGATTTATTTGTCTAAACCACTGGAGTGGTGATAACCCGATTTACTTTGTTATTCTGCTGTATTTATGCTGAATTGATTATTGTTATAATTATGAGAAATATGATTGTGTTCTAATGTTGTTTATTTGTTAAGGACTCGTACAATGAACACTTTCGGGTCATGGGCATTAACATACTGGTGACATCATTCTCACCTTTGAGGTGAATAATTAGATGTCCCCATCTCACTGTTGCCTCTCAAGGAACTCGAGCTGCGTAAAAACGCTGTGGGAACGCCTCCGCGTGACCGCGTCTTGAAGCACGTGTGAAATTTAACCAATGGTGAGCTGGTACGTCATAGGCGGGGGACGCCGCGACCAGGGCGCTATAAAGGGACCCGAAGGGCAGGACCATTCATCTCTGTGCCTTCTTCCGGCTCCGAGGAGCTGGACGTGGTGAGCGTAGAGGCAGCGGAGGCTGACGCCGAGGCGACTCATTCCCCCGCTGCCGCCAAAGAACTGCTGGAGGTCCTCCGGAGCTAACTCCGGAGGCAGTGCGTGAGCTGAGGCACACAGCTGACCTCGCATTGAGAGCCACTAAGGAGACGGCGAAGTCCGTCGGGCGCTCCATGGGAGCCATGGTGGCTACGGAGCGGCACCTTTGGCTGAGCCACTCCAGCCTGAAGGTGAAGGACAAGTCCTTCCTCCTGGATGCCCCTCTCTCCCCGGCAACCCTCTTCGGAGGTGCCATTGGGGCCGTGGCGGATTAACTCCACGCCGAGAGGTGGCAGGGGAGAGAGGGGCATCCAGGAGGAAGGACTTGTCCTTCACCTTCAGGCGCTCGATTCCTTCCTTCCCCGACGACGCCACGTTGGCGGGGCTGCTCGAGGGCGGCCCCGGCCGTCTACGAGCTCGCACCACCTGGCGCAGCAGGAGAGCGTCGCGCAGCGTGCACCCCCTCGTCGAGGCTGGGCCGCAGCACGGTACGTTCGGGCGGGGCTCTCTCGCGGGCGGTCGGGTCTGAGGACGGCCGACGCGAAGAAGGCTTCGTCCAATAGGCCCCGACACCGTAGGGGTCCCCGCCGCCGCTTCGAGGGCCGGAACCCCTGGGAAACTTTTTGGGTGAGTGGCAAGCCCTCCCCAATGTATCTCAATGGGTCCTGCACACAATCAATGTTGGCTACGCCATCCAGTTCAGGTGGCAGCCGCCTCGGTTTCGGGGCGTACTACCCACGGTGGTAGACCCCCAGCAGGCAAGTACAGACCCTGCTGTGGAAGGGAGCCGTAGAACGAGTTCTCCCCCCAGACAGAGAGTCAGGCTACTATAGCCGCTACTTCATTGTTCCAAAGAAGGATGGGGGTTTGCGCCCAATTCTGGATCTCCGCCGTTTGAACCGCGCTGTTGCGAAGTTGAGCTTCAGGATGCTCACTCTCAAACAGATCGCGCCACATATCAGGTCCGAGGACTGGCTTGTCACGGTAGATCTCCAGGACGCTTACTTCCTCATTCCCATCCTCCCTCGACACAGGAAGTTCCTGAGGTTCGCTTTTGGGGATAAAGCTTACCAATACAAGGTCCTTCCTTTCGTCCTAGCCCTCTCACCCCGTACGTTCACCAAATGGGTGGATGCAGCTCTGGCGCCATTGCGTCTCCAGGGTATCCGTATTTTGAACTACTTAGACGACTGGTTGATTTTAGCGCCCTCTGAGCGCCTGGCGGCCCAACATCGAGATGTTGTGCTCGCCCACATGAACCGTCTGGGGCTGAGACTCAACACCAGGAAAAGCGTGCTGTTACCAGCACGTAGGACCACCTTCCTGGGTGTTATTTGGGATTCGACCATGATGCAGGCACACCTGTCTCCCGCTCGAGTAGTTTCGATCCTCTCTGCAGTTCAGCGGGCGTAGGCTAGGCCAGCCACTCACTGTGAAACAGTTTCAGAGACTGCTAGGTCTAAGAAGTTACTGACATTTTTTTTAATCTTAAGTTAACATTGGTAATATCAACTAATTTGGGATATTGTCATATTTCAACACTCCAATTAAAACAAACTAAAACAAACAAATGATTGATATGCTCTGTAATCGAATTAGTACCATTGCAGTCATGTTTAATGGATTATCCCTGTGTATGTTCTCATTATTTATTCTCATCATTAATCTGGTATAAGCCAAGGTTTACATGAACATTCCAGGACTCCAGCGGCACTCATACAAACTAGAACAAAGCCCGTTATTTACATTTTCTGCATTGAGGTCAGTTGCAAATCCTTCCTAAGCTATGAATGATCTGATCTGTTGGCTTGTCGCAGATGCTTTAGTCCTAAAATCCAAGCATCCAGCTGCCACAGCCAGTCCTTTGATATGTGCTAGAATGTCAATTGATTCACACAGTGATACGTCACATGACACATATAAAACAACTAAAAGCCGCTCACAATGGGAGAGAAGGTTTTTCTTTATGGCGTCGGGTCAGTTTCAAAATTAATGATTCCAAATGTATTTCCTGATTATATATAAATTAAGATAAGTCTGTTTCCCTCCAAAAAAATACATAAATAAATAATATACATGAATATATCCCCCCTGTTGGCTTCAAATTTACTAACATCTTTCATCCTTTCGGTCAATTTCAACCTCCAGAAAACGATCGTAATTAGAATTCCTTCTAAGTTTAGATTGATATGTTGTGAAATTTGATATGTTTTGTTACATTTAACACATTGAATGAAAAGCTATTTCTGTCATTAAGAATGGGAGAAGCGGGGCTGCTGCTCTGCACCGTTGTGAGGAAAAGAGAGATGGGATGCAGGGCAAAGCTCTTGATCTGCCCGTCAATCTTCATCCCTACCCTCACCTATGGTCATGGAGGAGGGCTCATGACTGAAAGGACTAGGTCGTGGGCACAAGGTTTCCTCAGGAGGGGGGCTGGCATCTGCCTTATGCTGCGTTCACACAATTCAATTCATTTTATTTTGTATAGCCCAAAATCGCAAATTACAAATTTGCCTCAGAGGGCTTTACAGTCTGTACACATGCAACATCCTCTGTCCCGAAACCCTCACATCGGCACAGGAAAAAAGTGAAGAAACCTTAGGGAGAACGTCAGAGGAGGGATCCCTCTCCCGGGATGGACAGACTGCAATGGATGTCATGTGTACAGAATCAACAATGTAAAAGATGTACAATACATTCAATTTCTCTAACAGAAATGATACAAGTAATTGCAAGTAGCAGAACAAGTGTACGCCAGGACCACTGCAGGGACAACCACCATCAGATAGAACCACCATCCACAGAGGCTTCTGTGGGGAGGGAGAGCAGAAAGATGTTGGTTTATGATGACAGTAATATGAATCATATTTAAAGTAATGATGATGGCAGCAGCAGGTGTCAGCAGAGCCCTTCCAGGAGTCAGAACCGGGGTCCGCACGAAACTATGATCCACGGAGACCTGCACACCAAACGCAACACAAATTATTTGCGCCACAGGTTTACATACAAAGTCTATGTACAGTATAGTATGTACACGAAACTAAGGGAACGACAAATTGGCGATGGCTCGGCCTGCTTGTTGGGTCAAGCTCCGAAACGCACCTAACACACTCAACATAATCATATGTATCTACTCTGTTTTTAAAATTTACAATATAAAAAAACAGCTGACGGTTAGTTTTGTCATGTACCACTGGATGCAGATGGTGAAGTTCACTGAGCTTTAAGCGCCTACAGATGCTACTTTGCACTTGCAAATACAAGAGTGTTTAGTGGTCCGACCTGAATAGTATAGATGTTATGTCTTCCATGGTTGATGGCGGGGAAAATGAATCACCAGGCCGTTAACAGCTTGTCTGCCAGCAGTTGCTGTTGATGCTTAAGCTTGTGACTCACAAACAAAAGATAACATCACATTATATACTTTTTTCCATCCCTCTCATTGCTTGAAGATTTTTTATAACCGTCCATTTTGTACTTCTAGTGCAGTAGCTTCCTCAAAAGGAGGTGTTATGTACAATTTGGTACCTGGTACGGCCTCCGTTCCTCCGAAACTCCCTACATTCCTAGTGAGGTAATAAATACTACTTGGAGCTTCTCTCTGCTATGGTACAAATACACATTGTTATAAGGCTTGCTGCTCCTTATTGATTATATCTGTGTGTGTTTAAAATAAATGCATGCACTTGTGGTGTAAATATATACATATACTGAATATATACATTTCTACAGTACATTTTTAATAGTAAGTGATTCTAGTATGTTTATGCATTTCTACAGTATCAATACATTGTGAATAAAAACACACTGATTGCAGGCATTGTCTCCATCAAAGACAAAAAGAAACACTGTGACACAAGAGGAACATCAGAGAAGTCTCAAACTGCAGCCGTACCATTATTTTTCTGTAACCGATGTCTGAAAGTAGGTTTGCTGTGCCACTGGTGTCTTTGCCAGTAGACTCTTCCAAAGAAGATTTTCAATGCTAACGAGGCATTTTCCCAATAAAAACCCTTTAAACTTCAAGAAAATATAAATTTGTGAAAGACGTTGGAGCTGCGACAAACTACCAAGTTTTGAAAATGAAATGACCCCACACTTCTTTAAAATTGTATAAATGTATAGAAAGTCTCACTGCTAAAGTTGTCTTTACCCAACACAAATAAGCAGGGAAATAATAACAAGAAACTGCAGAATAATTGTAGTGGGATTTGCTCTGCTTGTGATCCCACGCCATTTTATCCAAAATGGGGTAAAAAAATGGATGCAGTCAATGACATCCAATAAAATGGAGGGCTCAAAAACAATGTGAAGAACAGAAATCTGTGGGAAAGAGGGTCATTTAATTTAAGGAGAATGGACGGCCTCACTGTGGAGTTCACTGAGACAACACAAAGTTTTGATTTATTCCAACTTTTTACTTCTACTCCTTACATTTTCACGCATTTTTTTTTAAATGGCCTCGTTACTGCTATTTTCAGTTTGGCTCGTTTTCCGGCATGTTATCGTTCAAAAACACACATATAAAAAAACTTATCCCGATAAATCGCGGCATCCGGATTGAGTGAATTTGATTGTGGTTGGATGAGAAGGATAAACATTACCATCCAGACACCCTATTGGTTTTCTCCGCGATCCAACTGCAGATGACGCAAATCAGAGTGACGGAGGGTACAAAGTGGTCGGTGCAAGGATTCTTTTTCAGGACTGCAGTTTGCGGTGGTCGGTTCCTCCGCTGGTCGGTAGGCGGTAGCGGTACAAGTCGATCTCAGGTTACACATTAAGAGTTTGTCCTTGATGGAACGTTTCCCCCTTACAATACCTTTACTTTAAAACCAGTACCTTTATACTTTTATCGAAGTAAAATGCGTGAGTTGATACAACTTCTACAAAAGTATTTCTAAACCATAGTATATATACTTCTACTTGAGTAATGAATGTGAATACTTTTGACACCTCTGCCAACAACTGGTATTGACATTGACATACATAATAAACAGATTTGATAAATGCAGACCTCATTTTTCAACCTAAAATCAATAATAAATCAAGGTTTTCTTTCTTTCAGCTTACATATCTATTTTTTCATTACTACCTTTCTGTCTTTTTTGTTCAATTGGTGGACATCGATGTCTGCCTGTATTTCCATGAGTTGTCATTGATCGTATGATGCGCTGTGCTAAATTTAAACCCTGGGTTGATGTGATATGTCGTTAGAGGAGATGTGGAACAAGGACCGTGTCGTTTGTGTTTCCTCCAGCAGAGAGCAGCAGCACTGCCGGCGTGCTGATGATCTACTACAGTCACACAGCAGAAGAAGTTTCCCATGATGCAACAGCTAGGCATCAACATGCCTGCTGCTGTGATTATGGAGGAGAACTATGATAAATTACTGGAACAGTGTGAAGCCCAGGAGCTGGAGGTAAGGCCTGGATCATCTTGTGTAGTGCAAACCATCCACGTTGCGGCCAGGCCTCTTGAAGGCTCGGTTCTCGTGGTACTGACAGTTAGCCTTAGCTCATGGCCAACTTTGGCTAACGTAATGGCTAAGAAGCTAACGTTAAATGCTCACTAACTCATATTAGACATCAGACACTCACACAAGCCGTGAGTTAACTAGTGCACGATTGAGAGGAAATTCATATTCAACGAGAACTGTTAGCGGTACTTTCTACTGTAACGTCTGCTGTTAGCAGGTAATGTTAGCTCTTTAGCTAACCGTACATGGCGATACATGTCTCCGCTACGTTGGTATTCAAGAGCTTCTTAGCACAGTAACGTTACTGCTTTATTTAGTTAGGTCGTCATAACTTACAAACCATGACTCGTTTTCACCTTGTGGCGCCAGGTAGCTGGGAACTGACCAATTTGAAACATAATCTAGCTTAAAACACTAAGAAGAGACCCCAATGTTACAACGTAGGGACTAAGGAAGGTAATAGCGTGAGTGAATAGCCAAGCCACAGCCATCAGTGGATTAGTCGACACATTATAGAATGTTTATTACAGAGTGTTCTGAGATATGCAAATTATAGAATGTTTATTACAGAGTGTTCTTAGCAATGCACATTGTAGATTGTTTAGCGGATGTCCTGTCTTTATTGTTAACAGGCTCCAGGGGGCATCGCAACACCTCAGGTGTATGCTCAGCTGCTATCGCTCTATCTGCTACACAATGACATGTAAGTCCACTCTGTGTCTGTCTGTCTCCAGTAGCCCATGGTGTTGTTCTCTCTTATTAAAAAAAGTGCTAGATTTTTACTAATCTGCTTTCAACTGATTCACATTTTGCCTACAAGTTGTATCTTAGTTGGTAACTAGTGTGTTACATCGTATACCCTATTCTAGCTTTGCTGCCTGCACCTGCAGCCTGATTCTCTGTGTCCTCTAACTTGTTGGTGTGGCTCCAACAGGAATAACGGCAGGTATCTCTGGAAACGGATTCCCCAAGCAATAAAATCGGTGAGCATGGTAAAACGCTATCTCCTGCTCAGAGGCTTATCTGCCTCACCCTGCATAGGCACCATACAACCAACATGTTCTGAGTGTGACTCCATTAACCGTAAACTGACAAACATTGCCATGGTTATGGTATTTTTTAAATTTGTTCTCATTTCTTGCATACAGGCAAACCCGGAATTAACATCTATTTGGGCCGTTGGGCAGCGCATTTGGCAGCGAGACTTTCCAGGGGTTTACACAACCATTGCAGCCTTCCAATGGTCCGAGAATATCCTGCCAGTCATGGAGGCTCTTCGAGGTAACACTTTATTTTATTTTTATTTATTCCCTACTCTAAATATACAACAGAATACCTAAACATCGCTCACTTTACATCAAACATCCCCATACAACGATATCTCCCCAAGTGCTCGACGTTGTTCGGCCATCTATAGCATGTGATAGTTCCCTTGTGCAAGAGTTTAAAAATAGCCTCACCCTCATGCTGACGATACTCGTTGATCTGCCATGAATGCTGATGTAATGGCATGAAACACTTGGGTGACCATCGATGAACATTTTTAGTTGAATGGGGGGATTTACAAGGGTTTAGGTACTGGCAAACAATTAAAACTTTTTGATATCGCAACATATCCACCTGTAAAGAAATAATTTCTATGATAAAGCAAGCACACTGACTAGACTGTGTAACAATAACACTGTAATCTATCTAAACAACTGCTTCAGCACAAGTAACTGGTCCAAAACGCCTATTGGCCGTACAATAAAATAAATAACCTCTGGTAGAATTTCTCAATTTGATAGACAGCAGTAGATTGTTTTGCTAAACATAAATAGTATTTCTTTTATTTCTTGAAAAAGACAGCACTTTAACACCATTGGAGATTTTAGATTAAGACATTAATGTCAAGAGGACACGCAAAACTGTTGAAGACACTACATTTTCAGTGGCAAAGAAAACCTTTTTTATTCATGCTATGTAGTGTCAAAAGAGTTGAAATGGACAAAACAACAGTCACGGGTTGTTGACACCAAGTTGTTTACCTATTGGATTGACCCAGTCATGTGGAACTTGGTGGTCCTCGCTCCTATCACCATTGGGAGGGACAGAGTGCCCACTGGGACGAGTGACACATGCAACACTGAGAAGGAGGGGGCTGTTTCTATGAAAAGATCCCGAGACAGCAAGCAGGCAGGAATGTGCGCCCGGGTTGTTGGGAAGGGATTGGGTGTCACCAGCTGTGAGGGGCTGGTATAAAAGCCAGAGCCCCCAGTTCCCAGTCAGAACAGATACCAGCATTTCACACGTTGCAGCACACACTAGAGTCCCGCCTTTCCTTTTGGTAACAGCTTAGTTTTCACTTGTGGAAATTAAGGAAACTTGCAGGCGTAGTTTGAGGCTTTTTCACCATGGACGTTCAGAGGACAGGGTCGGTGGTCCGGCCCCCGAGCCCCATGGATAGCCTAGAGAAGCAACTGAGCTGCCCCATCTGCCTGGACATGTTCACCAAACCCGTGGTCATCCTGCCCTGCCAGCACAACCTGTGCCGTAGCTGTGCCAGCGACCTCTACGACTCCCGCAACCCGTACCGCTTTTCCGGCGGCGTCTTTCGCTGTCCCACCTGCCGCTTTGAGGTCGTGCTGGACCGCCACGGGGTGCACGGGCTCCAGCGAAACCTGCTGGTGGAAAACATTATCGACCTGTACAAGCAGCAGCAAGAAGGCAGCGGCGGCACAGAAAGCACCCTGAAGCCCAAAGAATCCAAGGAGCCCATGTGCGAAGAGCACGAGGATGAGAAAATCAACATCTACTGCGCGACGTGCCAGGTCCCCACGTGCTCCATGTGCAAAGTGTTTGGCCAGCACAAGGACTGCGAGGTGTCACCGCTGGCGAGCGTCTACCAGGTGCAGAAGGGCGAACTGAGCAACGCCATCGACACTCTGGTGGCCGGCAACGGCCGCCTGCAGGCCCTGCTCAATCAGATGGAAGACGCCTGCCGCGCCGTCCAGGACAACGCTCAGAGCGCCAAGCAGGGGCTGGCCGAGCGCTTCGACCTGCTTTACGCCGTCCTGGAAGAGCGCAAGACGGTTCTGCTCGAGCAGATCGGCAAGGAGCAAGATGAGAAGGTGGCGGCCCTGCGAGCGCTGGCCCAGCGCTACGGCGAGCGGCTGCAGACCAGTTCGGAGCTCACGGATACGGCCGTGAGGGCGCTGGAGCAGGGCGGCGCCGCTCAGTTCCTGTTGGCCTCCAAGGGCCTAATCTCGCAGACCAAGGACGCGGCGAAAAGCTCGCTGGGGGAGGAGAGGCCCGAGCCGGGCTTCGAGAAGATGGACCACTTCACTTTGTCGACGGAGCACGTGGAGGCGGTCCTGGCAAAAATGGACTTCGGCACGTTTGATGATGATGAATTTGAGGACGCAGAGGAGGAGGAGGAGGAGGAGGAGGAGGAGGAAGAATAATGAACATTGAAGTGTTAATGGATTTCTTGTGTCTGGCACGGATTGCGTTTCATGTTGAAAGAAATCCAAGGTTGCCGTGGGTGTCGGCTTTAATATGTCGCCAATACTTTCAGTGCAATATAAAATTTCAATGTGGTATTAATACCTAAAATACCCTTTTCTTAACTCCTTTTTTATACTTTTTTACTACTAAGCCCGTTGGATGGAGAAAAAGACTTAGATAATTGTAAAAATAGAACGTCTGAAGGTTCATTACGTTATTTTCCTCATTTGTAGGTCAATGAAATCGTTGTTTGTTCTTCTCACTTGTCCAAGTTTGTGTTTAATTAGTGATCAGTTGATCTGCCTGTGGTCACCAAATCTGTCTAATGGAATGTGGAATAAAGCTGCATGAATTCAGCTCCCCTTTGCTTTATTGGTGAACCAAAAGGAGAAGCTGAAGTAAAGACATAAAGGAAGATGTTTGTCCTGTAGATTCTCCTTGGAGAGCTGCCTTCCCACACTGCTGCTTCTCTTACTTGGCAATAGGCTGCATTTAAAAATAAAAGTCCTTGCCACGTCCTCTCTGCTTTGCCTTTGCTGGTGAGAAGTGGGGTTCTATTTTTAAGAGGTGAGAAATGATAGCAGCCCTGGAATAGACCCATGGACGGACCGGACAGGTCCTGTTTCTCCTCCATAATGCTCCCATCCTCCCACTCATGAACGTCTTGCTCAGCGGCATGTGCAAAGGCCGCACTGAAAGGCCGGTCCAGTTGCTGCCGAGTCATCGCCCAATGGTCAGAGGCCATGGTAAAAATACACGTGTGCGGCCGGGTTTCAGAATGCCCCCGTACAGGACCCACTTGTCCTCATGTGTTTTCAGATACGCAGCCAGTCGGTTGCGCAGTTTTCTGATGTTTGATATGTGGTTTACTTTTAACAGATGACAATTTTGTTGTGAGAACATCACGTAGTAGGTCATCATGCCAAATCAACAGAACATCTCTGGAAACACAACTTTTACAATAGGCTGTTTTTTTTTTATCCCTCTTGTGTTTAAATGGAGACTAGATAATAATCTGCAACCAGAACTCTGATTAAAAACCTTATCTAACTGAAGTACCATTATACAAATAGTTTTTTTTAAAACTCTCCTAAACTAAATACAACAGCACGGCGTTTGCTTTGGGGAGGATATGGAAAATGCTTTCTGGCCTTCAGCGCCCAGCTGTCGGTTCTCATCCCGCTTGTTATTGTTACACTGCAACACACACACACACTAGTTGCTAGGCTATAAAACACTAAAGGCCACATCCCTGAGACCGTTCGGTGATAGCTGCATAAGCAGAGAACATGCTGGTGGTCTGTGAGGCCCTGCTGCTCTCCACAAAATACAGCACCATGACAAGTAAGGCCAGATAAGTGTTACTAAAGCTGAGCCTGAGGCTGTGCCGTTCACCATTCACCTTAAGCTCGCCACTTTAAACCGGATCTATTTTTAAGAAGGCTTGAGCGTGGAAAAATCCAGTATTTTAGGTCCTAAATTCATAATGTTCTAATCCCAGGTGTAGGTGACGTGATTGTGACTTTGTTCAGTTTCAGAGAGAGTAAGGGAGCTAATTTGCGCACACGCATCCTTCAATAAATCCAGGATCCAGTAACTGCTTTCTTCTTGTTTTAATTTTGGTACATTTGGTACCACCTCATAAGCAAACAAACAGAATTAAAAACAATAACTTCCCTTCTCCATCCTTCACTTGAAACTTACACAAAGTGCCACGTTGTTGCCCTTTTGGAGTGTGAGTCCCAGCTGATGTTACGGTCTGTGCTTGATGAATCCTTGACAGAGAGCACGCGGCAGCGAGCATACAGCCTGGTGGCCCAGGCCTACACCTCCATCGCAGCAGAAGACTTCGCCGCCTTCGTGGGATACTCTGTGGAGGAGGCAGTGAAAGGTAGCTTGTTATTGTGTTAAAAGTCAGTCAAATGATGTGACATATTTGCTGCTCCTTCTTATGCTTTTCCTTTTTTTTCCCGTCCTCGTCTGTAGGTGTAGTGACCCATGGCTGGCAGGCAGACCCCGCTACCAGGATGGTGATGCCCATAAAGCCAGGTAGGGGGCAGCATTGCTCTTTGGATCTGTACCTGTCATCAAGCACACTGTTCTGCTAATCAAAATGTTTTGCCACCCACCGTCCTGTAATTCATCAAACGCATAAAACTGTTGAAGGGATTTAAGAGACATTCGAATCTTAATGTAAAACAGCGATGACGTTTTTCTATACCAAGAACGTCTTGAAATGTTTGAGTGTCCCCTCATCCACTGCTTGTTTTCACCAACTCAACTTCTTATTTTTCATATTTCTACATGTCGTCAAGCTCTGATAATCATGGATATATCTTGCACGATAAAGTTACTGATTTGAGCAAACGGTCGAGGAGGAGGTTGTGGCGGTTCTGTGATCCGCCGATCATCTGGCGTGCACATGCCCACCGCAACACGCTTACCTCACAAACCATTAATCCTCTTCATGTCTGCTGAGATTCACCCAGGAGTCCCCCTCTGACCAGTCCTTTCCTCCTCTCTCTCTCTCTCTCTCTCCCTCACCCACAGATCCTCCCCCCGTCTCACTGGTTCCAAACGAGCAGCAGTTGGCCAGACTCACCGACTACGTGGCTTTTCTCGAGAACTGATAACCTGCCACCCTTTTTTTCCGCTCACCCGGTACAGGGGAGAGAGTTCAAGTTTGGATGGACTCTTGCTCCGGTCCTAGTCCCTGATAAACGAACCAAAAACACACACCCACCATCTTGCATGGGAGCTGCACGCTCTTCTCCAAGACCTGCATATTCACGACTCTTCTGGCTCCCCCTGTCAATCCATATGTTGGAACACAATGGTGTATTATATCCTTTTTTCCTTCTCTCTCTGTAACCCACCTGCTGTACAGACTTGGGACTTGATTTTGAAGGATAAATGTTAGATTTTATTTTATTGCTCACCTAACGGACCCTTTCCCTTTCTAATAAATAAACAAGTTGGTATGTTTTAGCACCTGAAGGGTTGCAAAGAACTTTGTCAAGAAGTGGTCATCTCAGCCCTTTTTTTGAACCTTATGTTTTGACTGGTGAATAAATATTTTGCTCTTTCTAATTCATTTTTTCTTTCCATTTCTTTTACTTGCGAGGTCTTTACTAAACAGACTGGGCTCAATCAAGGATGTGGAATATTTCATTCGATTTGCAGTTCACTTCTGCCACAACCAACTCAAAAAAAGAGTGGCAGACCTGGTGGTGGTACCTCTCTTTAAAAAGGGATAGAGAGTGTGTGCCAATTACAGGGGTATCACACTACTCAGCCTCCCTGGTAAAGTCTACTCCAAGGTGCTGGAAAGGAGGGTTCGCCCGATAGTCGAACCAAGGATTGAAGAGGAAAAATGCAGTTTTCATCCTGGTCGTGGAATGCCGGACGAGCTCTTTACTATAACAGGGATTCTGGAGGTGGCCTGGCAGTATGCTCATCCGGTCTACATGTGTTTTGTGGAAAAGGTGTATGGCCGGGTCCCCCGAGAGACAATGTGGGAGGTGCTGCTGGAGTACGATGTGAGGGGGTTCTGTACTGACATTCAATCCCTGTATGGCCAAGGCGAGAGCTGTGTTCGGCTTTAATTCAGACTTGTGTCCGGTGGGGTTGGTCTTCACCAGGCTATGGCTTGTCATTACCCCTGTTTAAGGTTTTCATGGCCAGGATATCAAGGCGTAGTCGGGGGCATAGGGTTCACAGTCTGAGGTGCTGCAGATCTCATCGTTGCATTTTGCAGATGATGAGGTCCTAGAAACAAAATTTGTAGTTACAGAGGTTTTATCTTTTTATCGTCGGTGTGCTGTTTCTGGGGAGAAGAGGCCGAAATGAAGAGGCCTGTCACCAAAAGGTTGAGGTCAGTAGCGCAGCGTCTTTAGCAATGTAATTACAAAGAGTTGGCTTCTTTTACCAGGGGTCATTTTACCAAGGTGATGTCTGTCTTTCTATGGAATGCCGTTTTAGTCAAAATTAAATAAATGAACAAATACACGGTAATGCATAATGACACTGCATTTCATAATAAATAAATGAATAAAAACACGGTAATGCATAATGACACTGCATTTCATAATAAATAAATGAATAAAAACACGGTAATGCATAATGACACTGCATTTCATAATAAATAAATGAATAAAAACACGGTAATGCATAATGACACTGCATTTCATAATAAATAAATGAATAAAAACACGGTAATGCATAATGGCACCGTAATGCATAATGACCCAGTATTTCATTTCACGTTCTTATATGCAAATCAGGGGGCGTGGCTATCTATCACATTCAGAACAGACGACAGAGCCGTGTGCCGTCGACACCGCTAGCGAACGCGGAAGCACCCCCCCCCCCCCCCCCCCGATCGAATTGGGTCGCCGCTTGTCATTAAGGGGTAAAGGTGGGTCCCGGAGCCAGACAAGTTGAGAACTACTGGGCTAAGGGACGTGAGAGTGTTGACATAATGGAAGACATCGGTGGGCTCCGAGATAGCATGCTAGCATTAGCGGATCAAATCGATCAACATGGGTTATCTGCAGATACTATTTTGACACATATTGAGGGTTTTCTGGAAGTACTAGGGCTTGCAGTTCCGACTTCGGCAGCTCTAGACAAACGGCCCACCAGTTGAGAAACACTGCCTTAGCCAGCCCTTTTTGCACACGTCTCCGTTGTCTGTTCTGAATGTGATAGATAGCCACGCCCCCTGATTTGCATATAAGAACGTGAAATGAAATACTGGGTCATTATGCATTACGGTGCCATTATGCATTACCGTGTTTTTATTCATTTATTTATTATGAAATGCAGTGTCATTATGCATTACCGTGTTTTTATTCATTTATTTATTATGAAATGCAGTGTCATTATGCATTACCGTGTTTTTATTCATTTATTTATTATGAAATGCAGTGTCCTTATGCATTACCGTGTTTTTATTCATTTATTTATTATGAAATGCAGTGTCATTATGCATTACCGTGTTTTTATTCATTTATTTATTATGAAATGCAGTGTCATTATGCATTACCGTGTATTTGTTCATTTATTTAATTTTGACTAAAACGGCATTCCATATCTTTCATCATATAACTTGGCCAAGGCAAGATGCTATACATGCTTAACTGCCACAGTCAGAGGTGGGAAGTAACGAATTACATTTACTCGTGTTACTGTAATTGAGTAGTTTTTTTGTGTACTTCTACTTTTTAAAGTATTTTTTTATATCTGTATTTTTACTTTTACTTAAGTATTTTTTGTTTGAAGTATTGTACTTCGCTACATTTGAAATCATATCCATATCCAAAAAAAAATGCATAGAAAAAAAAATACAAAGGAAAAGAAAATCGCGCCCAGGAAACTAAGGTCACTGCACTGATTGAGTGATGAGCGGGAGAACGAACGCGCTAAACAAGAATGATGGAGACGGACAAAACAGATGCAAACTCAGCTGAAATCGAATGAAAATACGAAGTGTAGCCGCTAAACCGGAAGTACGTAGATTCTCACAGTAAGAATCGACGCAACCGTCTGTGATGACAGCGGTTACCAGGGTAACAAGAGGAGAAAAGTTGATTAACGGATATAAACAAATAATCCTGGTCTGACGGGATGTGGTTAGCAGCAGTAGTTGACTACACTCGCTGCTCTTGGCTCTGATATTTATTGTCCACATATTGTTTTGCTTCAGTGAGCAGAGCAGAGACAGTTTAAGGAGATCGCAGAGTAAACGGTCCGTCAGCGACGTCAGCGAACGGTGAGCCAACCGCCTTTTTTTAACCACACTGAAATCTCGCACCCCACCCAGCTGTTAAAAAAGTAACTAAGTAACTTTTACTCTGAGTACATTTTTAATGAGCTACTTTTTTACTTTTACTTGAGTAAATTTTTAGACTGGTAACTTTACTTGAACTTCAGTAAAATTTTACTTAAGTAACAGTACTTTTACTTGAGTACAATTTTTTTAAACTAAATTACAGATTTAAAAAAATACTTTAAAAAGTAGAAGTACACAAAAAAACTACTCAATTACAGTAACGCGAGTAAATGTAATTCGTTACTTTCCACCTCTGACTGTGTCAGTTAAGCATGTATAGCATCTTGCCATGGCCAAGTTATATGATGAAAGACAGACATCACCTTTGACCCCTGGTAAAAGAAGCCAACTCTTTGTATCCACCTCTGGACATAGTGTATGTCCGAAGCTAGACAACTTTCCGTCTTGCAGGGAGTAAAGGTTTGCAGTCAGTTAGATATATGATTTCTGTTTTATTATTTTTCTATTTTGACAAAAGTTGCAGATTTTTTCTCCCACTAGATGTCGCAACCTTTAGCTAGTGCTGACAGCTACTTTCTTAGGAAAAAAAGCTACTACAAGAACCCCATCAGAGGGTGACTGCTAGTGAAGCTACTACAGGAACCTCATCAATCAATCAAAATTCATTTAAATAGCACTTTACAAAACCATCAGGTATCCAAAGTGCTTAACTTTAAAAACACATGTCCTGCAATAAAAAAGAGTGATTATAGAAAACAGTAAAAATCAGAAAAGGTTATACAGAAACAAAAGAATGAAATTGTCACACCACTGCTACGCCAGACGAAACAGATACTTTTTGAGTTTGGACCTAAAAAGAGCTACATCTGTGATAGTGCGAATATCAGGAGGTAACTTGTTCCAGAGTCTTGAGGCAGCAACTGCAAAATCCTGATCACCCCACCGTATATACCTTGACCTTGGCACTTCTAAAACCAGTTGGTTAGAAGACTGCAGAGACCGACTGGGCTCACGCAGGGTTAAAGTCTCGGATGAGTACTCCGGGGCCAGGCCCTGTGCCATTATTTATTAATTTTATAAATTAAATGAATATACTTCTGGCTCTTACATAGACTCGTATATAACAGTTCATATATTATCTATAATTTGAAGTAAAAAAAGAAAGAAAAAAGTATTGGTACCGGTATGTTTTAAAAGTATCGTTTTAGCACTGGTATAAGAAACCTAAATGATACTCATCCATAGTGGATGATTGTAAACATAACTTTAACAAACTTTTTTTGGGGCCTGGTAGGGTAAACACTGTATGCTTTGGAATTCTCATTGTTAATTCAAATACTACATTTTCTTACTTTTTCATGTATACACTGGGATATCACAATTTTTTTTTAGTGAAATTTAGTTTGAATTCATGGAAATCCATTGGTGAAAATATGTATGAACCCTCCATATGGAGAAGATGGAGCGAGAGCAGATTCCTTGTGGGGCCTCCGTGGTGACTCACACTCCTTTGTCCGCACATACTGTGGACAGTAGGTGAGGTAGTCTAGGCGCCATACAGAGAGGTGGTGGTCCGCCCTGGTCTGCTCCAGCTTGTCCCTCAGATGCGAAAGCTCGATGGTGTTGAAAGCACTGAAGAAAGAAAGAACATGAATTTCACAGTGCTTCCAGCCTTTTCCAGGGGAGAAACACATCTTTGTAGTCCCATGAAAGCTGGATAGCGTTGGATGGAGGAAAAGGTCACACTAGAGATGAGATGAACCAGCAGAGGGCAGTCTTCGCAAACAGTTACTGTGAATTTGTCTGACATGCCACATAGTCCTAACTATTGTCAGATACTAAAATATATAATATTGGAAGGGGGGGGGGTGTTCTTTAAGTTATAAACCAAGTAAAAATGCCAAAGCATGAGAAGTGGTGGGAGGAAGAAGAGGGAGGAAGAGGGAGGAGAAAGAGAGCAAGGGAAACTTTCAAAAGGCATTGCATCGACAAATATGTGCAAAGATAGATATACAGATATACATGGAATATACAGTAGATCACTTGAATATAGCCAGAGTAAAAGGGAATTTCCCAGCATTTCATTGTAAAAGTTATGGGACAGATAACAAACTGGAAATGCAAACAGCTGCTGCAGCTTTTCAACTTGCCTGACAGTGTATGTCTCAACAAGCAACATCTGCATCCTTGTGGATTCATAAATCACTTAAGTTTACCCTGGTCTAGCATGGAAATAAGCATGTTTCCTCAAGAATAAATGGGCTTACATTTGTCATATATACAGACAATAAAGCCCCTGAAGAATCTAACTTCCCCAAGTCCTGCATCCTCAAACCATCTCACGAGAACCAACAGAATCTGAAAATCCATTATAACAGACCCATGGCGATTCTCAAAGCAGCTGTTATCTAGGAATGTGACCTCAATGAGAGTTCATATATAATGGCCATCATGTCTCTCTTCCAGGAGATTTCCTAATCCGCTACTAAAAGATTACAAGATATCCAGCAGGCCTGGACCTGGCTTGAACTGTCCTGCTGCCAGCCAAAAGTCAATGGGTCTTTTTGTGAGTCCCCCACATGCCTTTCATTCGTGTCCATCTCCGAGGGACTCCACCTTTAGACTTTTTGTAATTGCCGAGGAAATGAAGTGAAGAAAAGGAATACAGATCACTGGCCGAGGACAAACAAGCTATGTTTTTGCTCTATTCTGCTTCATAATCTGCTCTTATTGGAACAAGACTCCATGTTGAATATAGTTCAAGTTCCTCTTGATACCAGACACTTTTCAAACAAGGCTGCTTCATTGTTATATGATACCATTTGGAAAGCATTAGGCCAAAGGAATAACATGGTTGAGAGGATAAAACAGAAAGGGCTCTGGCTGCATATAAATCTAAAACAGATGGAATATACGCATCAGTCTTCTCCAACAACTTCTTTCAATCTTTCTGCCAATTTCAATTCTGCTTTTTTTCTCTTGGAGAAACAAATGATACACATCCATAAGAGGATGGAGAGTGAAATACTATGAAATCAATATTGGTGTCACCCCTAAACAAGCTGTTCTGCACACAACAGAATATAACACTTGTAAGTATTCTCCAACCAAGAGATTGCATTTGCTAAAGTATTTAAAAAGCATTGGGACTCACATTGAAGTCTATGAGAAAATGACTATACTTCTCTATAATTTCAGTTATTGGTACTTAACCTCTAAATTTCTTAAATACAGTATGAGGCTCATCTAGAGATCAAAATGGACCATAATGCGGAGTAATTCTGTGTCATACTTTCAACAAGGTGTTCAAACATTCCTCACAGACGTTGGTCCGTATTGACGTGATAGCATCTGTGATGCAAATCTCCTGTTCCTCCACATCCCAAAGGGGCTCTATTGGATTGAGATGTGGTGACTGGAGACCATTAAGGTACCGGGAACTTATTGTCATGTTCAAGAAACCAGTTTGAGATGATGTGAGCTTCGTGACATATGCCGGCTTAGTAAAGTGTTATTCCTGGGGTGTGCTTGTGTTATGTGTGTAGCTCAGTCACATTAAAAAGTGGGTAACGGTAAAGTTATTAGGTTTAATTCTGCAATGTAATGCAAAGTTAAGAATAGACGTTTTATCCTTTTTTATTTCAATTCATTGTGAGACACTATTTAATTTTAAAACGGTTTATGGGTGTGTTCAATGTTTGAAAGTTGAGAACATCTATTTAAAAGGTACATTCAACTGGCAGTTTGTTAAGATATATTTCTCAAGACTAATAATATAGAGCTAATTAGGTATAATAACACAATTTAATTAAGAAAATAATTTGGGGCCCTATTTACCGATTCAGAGGGTATACAGGCTATATACTATATATATATATAAATTGGGTGAAATAAGTATTGAACACGTCATCATTTTTCTCAGTAAATATGTTTCCAAAGGAGCTATTGACATGACATTTTCACCAGATGTTGGTAACAACCCAAGTAATACATACATACATACATACAAAGAAACCAAAACAAAGAAGTTCAGAAATAAAGTTATGTGTAATAATGTGAAATGACACAAAGAAAAAGTATTGAACACGCTTAATGATATTTATTCAATACTTTGTACAAACGCCTTTGTTGGTAACGACAGCTTCAAGACGCCTCCTGGATTCTAGCAGCTTTATTTTCTTTCTTTGAAACCAGTTGAGAGTTTCCTTGGCTGTGGGGTCATTGTTTTGCTGAAATGTCCACCCTCGTTTTATCTTCACCATCTTGATGGATGGCAGCAGATTTCTGTCAAGAAGGTCTCTGTCAATTTGCCCTTTCATCCTTCCATCAATTATGTGAAGTTTGCCAGTACCATTTGCTGAAAAGCAGCCCCACACCATGATGTTCTCCAAACTTCACTGCTGGTATGGTGTTTTTAGGGTGATGTGCAGTGCCATTTCTCCTCCAAACATAGCGTGTATTATGGCATCCAAACAGTTCAATTTTGCTCTCATCTGACCACACTACACTATGTATATTTTGATGAGATTATGAGGTTATCTTCACAATGCTAATACTGGATGATACTCGTTCAATTGAGTCTTTTACTGCTTATTACGGTAAACAGTCTGCTCACAGCCTAACGTAGTATTCTTTTGCAATAGTCCGTCTTCATAGCAAGCTTGGAGGGAATCTGAAGAATGCTCATAAGTGTGAGTTTTTAACCTCCCCCGCCTTCTGGTGATCCAGCTGAATTCTTCTTGTGATGCAGCTGTTACCGAAACTGGAGGTCAAGGGCCTGGAGGAGCCACACAGTCACTGTGAACCCACTGTAAGTGGGTCGTGAGCAATTTTTGGAATTATAATTTTTCAGATTTTGCTGTAAACATTAACAGATGTTCAGGACAAAGGTGTGTTTTAATATATAATGATGTCCTTGTTTTAAAACCTGTAAGAATAGAGCTGTGCAGAGACAAAACAGCATGTGATCAGTAACGCATAGTCTCAGTTAAATGATGAAAAAGGAACTACATGCAGATCATTTAACCAAACAAATAGAATATGAAGGTATAACTTCTTTGTCGAAGGATAATGGTACTTCAAGGTTTAACTAGTTTTTAATGGAGCACAATCACAAACACACAGTTTGCAATAGTACACATCATAAACCAACATCAACCAATTCAACGAAACACTTTGGCACAAGACAAAGGGAGATTCTATTAACTATTATGTTATTATATTACGACTATTAAACACATGAGGGTAATGGGGAACAGGTGGACACAATCAGGAATCAGGGAAGTGACACAAGAGGAAAGGCAAGTGATCTGAAACGAGAGGGGAGTTAGACTTTCAAAATAAAACAGGAAATGACAAGCCAATAAGCCAAGACGAGACAACCTCAGCGTGGTGTGACAAACTACTAAATGTGATGCAACAAGGGTTCTGCTCCATGGACTCCCTGAAATTGAAAATGATATTCGGCCATTATACATTCAAATATTTGCTCATGTGAATTTACTATGTGATCTTTAAAGAATGTCCTATTTTCTAATTAAATGAACAGAGGGCAGTGGTACTAGTACAGTATATATATGCCTTTGCTTTCTCCCATGTGTGTAGAGGTTTTTTATGTGTATCCGCTGAGTCAATGGGAAGCATAGCTGTTATATCTATTTTCTTTATATTCTTCTAATACAGGTATTGATCTCAGAATTGGTTGTGACAAAAGTTTTATATAAAAAAATGTTTTCAACCATCCCCATGGACAAACTTTATGTTTAATGTGGACTTTATACCGTATTCTACCAACCTATACAGTACTCAAAATGTTAAATGTCAGCAGCCAGATGTACACTTAATTAATTGTTTCTCTGGTTTATGATTGTTTTGGTGCAGATCGTGTTGTCCCTTCTTTTACCACAAAATTAAGAATACATTTTGAGGAAAAAGTGATGAGTAACTTTCCCTCCGATCTCTTTGTCCTTTTGTTTAAGACTCTTAACTTGGAAGGATTCACTGGCCCAGGGACATTTACAAACGGTATGCTTGGCATCCAGCCTGACCATGAATGGGCAATAGCTGAGCAGCACACGTCGGATGTCACTGCAAAGAGAGCCAAGGGAGACAGAGATGCTGGTGGTTTGTGGTCTGACTCGGGAGCTGCAGGTAGCGCCTTCTGCCTCTCTGCTGCTCAATCTGAAAGTCCTCACAGGCCCCCGACTGTTAAGGCAGTTGTGGAAACATGCAGAGCCAAAGTGTGAGTCAGCGATGGAACAGCTGTATATTTGCTGCCAGAGCATTAAAAACCTCCTCTTGTTCTGCTGGCCACATGTGGGATAAAAGCACCAGGGGCAAACCAGAGCTCCCACGCTTTTTGTCTACCATGGCCAAGTTCATCATTTGGAGCTCAGTCGACCGAGCCACATCTACAACATCTTTCACTTTGGCTTCTAGAACCCACATAGAACTCCTTTCCTTAGGATTCCTATCATCAAACACAGTGGAGACCACAATCACTGTTTAACTCTTCTTCAAAAGGACAGTCCTACACACAAAATCCATGCATTTATTTTTTTCTCAGAATTCTATTATTCCATGGCACAAGTTTCTTTCAACGATTACGGACACACTGTCATTGTCCCGTATTGGCATTTGGAAATGCAAAGCACTGGTTTGGTAAAGGCCTCGTATAGTGAAACCAAAGGAGAATGTTGAGTGTTTCATCATTTAGGCTCCTGATAACTTTGCTCTGTGTCAGAGGGAATGAGAGGATGCTGCACATGAAGTTCACTTTGAGAAAAATGTACGTAATCATCGGAGAACCTCATTGGACTTATGTGAGAACATGCATTCTAATCCTGGATAACCTGAAACAGCTCAGTCAATTGATCAATACATTAATGTAACCTCAGAGTGTAACCTAGAGTATATGAAACCAAAAGCAACACACAAGAATTGTGGGATATTTGGCTTTTATTAGCAAACTTTTGGCTTGAAGAGTTTATCGGAGACAGTATCAGAAGGCGAGTCGGTTTACCAGGAATCTGGCAGAGCGGGAAGAACAGGGACGGGCAGGGGGTTGGTGACAGGGAATCAGCCAGCCAAATGTGGGGGGAGGTGTCGCCTTAGAGGGCTGATTGGCGATCAGAGGCAGGTGAGGGAACAGGTGAAATGAGTTTAGGCTGATGAGCAGCGTTGCTCGTGTTGCTGCGTACGGCGCCCACTCAAAATAGTGGCTGTATTTCCAACTCAAAAATGCGCATCTCTCTCTCTCTCTCTCTCTCTCTCTCCTCCATTGTTGTTTGTGTCACTGCGTGGTGGGTCTATGTATGTATACGTGACCCTCATGCTGAAAACGTGAATTTATTGTCGCATAGACTACGTGGCTCCACTCCTAGAGACGCAGGAAATCAAGTACATATTTTACTATTAATAACAAAATAGTAACACACAGTGACTTGGACAAGTGACTTTAATCTGATTACTGGTTTGGACATACTAATGAGCAGTGAACGATAGTTCATGAACTCATTCATATTTTGGGCGAACGTGAACTGAACGTACTGTATTAATGCCCGATGAACGTTACTGTGAACTCGTTCATTTTGGTGTGAACGGCGCGTTCTTTCAGGCTAACGTCGTTCAAGGGGGTGCCAGATTTCTATAGAAAACACACCGTAAACGCTCCTTAATAAGTAGCGGAAAAAACACCCAATCTGGCAACACCAGCCTCCAGTGTGAAAAAAAAACAAAGAAATGCATGGAGGCAACAGCTGCGTGTAGCAAAGAGGCGGCATATAATAATTTAAAAGAGTTTTATGAAGTTACTGACAAGGTCGGTGAGGATGGGAGGAATCTGACCTTTCTTTGCAAACATTTGCACCTTAATGATTACTGTCCTGTTTTTCTTTTAATAATTCCTTATTTAAAAAAGACCATTCAAGCAGCATGTGTTTGAGAATGTAGTGTAGGGGTGAACGTGGTAGCTGCTGCTAGTGTGGAGTCAATAGACGGCAACATTAAAGCAACAAAGGGGAAATGCTGCCCCCTCAATGCTAATGTAAACCCTGGTTGGATAAGGATTCAAAATTGGATATGAAGATTAAATCTGATGCATAGCTTCAGTGTTAAAACTGATAAAATAATTGCTCTGTGGTTCTATTTGGGCTGTGGCAATAATTTTGAAAAATAATAGCTTGCAGCAACATATGGAAAAAAAGAACTGAACTAGTTGGAACTGTGAACTTAGTTCAAATATTTTGAAGTTTGAACTATGAACTGAACTAGTTCATTTTAAAATTTGTGAACTGAACTTTGAACTAGTTCATGTAGAAAGTGAACTTTCCCAACACTGCTAATGCGTTGGATTCGTTACTGAAAAAGGTGGTCAGATTAGAGTAACGCGTTACTAAGTGAGTAGGTGGAGCTGAACTGAGAAAAATTGCGCAAAGAGGAACGGCACCTTCTAAATATAATAATAAAGTCTCAAACAGAGGAAGAAAGCAATGAAAGGCCTGGGGAGAAGGGCGGCCCTCATTTCACATGTTCTTTATGACCCATCCATCGCCTCACGGAAACCAAAACACGGCTCCGCTCTGTTGGACGGTCTAGGTTGTGTTCTCCAATTCATGTGGCGGCGTGTTGGAAGAGAGAGAGAGGGTGGTCTGGCATGTCTTGAATCACTCCGCAGTGCACCACAGTGAGCTCCTGTTAGTCACTGCTCATTTTGGAAATTCTGACACTGAATTGCCAGTTGCCGGGGCCCTTGTTGTATTTGTTGAGCTTTGAGGTCTGGGATTTTTTTAAGTGCATGTGGGTGAGTGTGTCTCTCCCTGGCTAGCTAATGTCTGTCTCTCTGCCCAGAGCTCAAGCTGTGGTTACTGCTGCGATTGGGGGGGGGTCATGGAAACAAAGCTCACGCTGCGCCCCCACGTTACACTGTTAGCTTTGTCAGCACTTTGTTGCCACCTCCGTTGTTGCCGTGTTGAGGAAAATCACCCAATCATAGATAGATGTGCTCCAAAATCCTTTCAGGGCCCTGTTCCTCATACGTGGTTCAACTAAGTCGATCAAATATCCCATTATCCAGCTCAAACCGTCTCGTTAGTTTGAGCAGCCTCCCCTCCACTAATTGAAAAAAGCTTGTAGGTTCGCAAAAAGCGCAACGTATGCTCTAATAAACTTTCAATCAGGACAGACTCGGTCCAAAATTGACAAACATTTATTACACAGTGTAATGTGGAAATCATGCAGAATCTTAGGCGATTGCACTAAACCGGGATAATCAAGGGGCTGTGAAGCCGAGTTCTGCTTGGCCGAATCCCCCCCCTGGAGTCCAGACACTAGTGGTAGAGGTGAAGAAGGGATGAAAACCCAGAACAAGTGAAGAATGCCTGATAGCTGCTGGAGGTGCCTGGAGTGGAGAAGGGTCGTGTCCGGACCAAACCTGACAGCAGCACAGAGAGAACCCCTTAAAAGGTTTGAAAGCAACTATGTGATTGGTTTAGAGCCACAGCGCCGCCTCTGTTGGTCGTATACTCCACTGATTGGATAGTTCTGGGAGACCAGCTGAAGCATATCTAAATTACGCGTGGGATAAAGTCTTCCTTCTAGAACTACTGCTTAAGCTCCATGATGGGTATATTTACATTTGATCACATTTTATTCCAGGGCTTTATTCTGGGTTTTAGGAGTCCTATTGTGATGTGAAAGTGTGGGTTAGGGTGCAGTCCTGGTCCTACAGCTCCTCGCTTCTTTCCAGTGGGCACAGCAACATGGTGTCAAATGGTTTTGTCCAACGTCACAGGGGAAACAAACCGGACGAAAGGCATCAAGATAAACTATTTTGAAATAGCCAATATTCTCGCTGACGGTCTCGTTTTCTCTAAAGAGGAATTAGGATTGTTTCACAAAAGTTTAACTACCATCTTGGGAGATTTATCTACAAGATCAAGTGTGGTAACAATGGATAAAGACTCAATTGCTCCTCTTTTTCAGTTGGAGATTATAGGCAGTAGAATAATCCTATTATATAATAAATGAAAAAATAAACAAGAAATCACCTCTGTAAGATGTAAATTACCTTTGGGTTTATTTAAGCTTCTGTCGCTCTTCAAGCAACCCCCACCCTCCCAAATTAAAGAAGAAAGAAAAGAATGAGTTGCTCATGTCTATTAGAAAGTCTTGTGTTTATTCACCACTACACCCTGATAGAACACACATTTCAGTTAAACCAAATAAAAGAAAATTGTTTGACAAGTATATTCCATTTCTCATTATCTGGAACTAAGTGTGTATGAGGCAGTGGATCCAGAAGTGCACTTAACATTACATTGATGGTTGGTCATTATAAAATCATAAAACCAGCGTATAAGAGTTGTGTAAACATTGCTGTGGATTCTGTGACTGTAAAATAGGGTGGTGATGATTCCAAAGGGATCACGTGTGTTTTAAGACAATATAGATCAATAAAAGTTGATGTTGCAATGGGAATGTAAAATACACAATATATCAGAAAAAAAATATTGCATTGAATGATGCAAGTCCTGCTTGTACGGATGTATGGCTTAAAACTCTGCCCAAGATATTCAAATATGTTTCTTGTATAATCATAGAACTGCTTTTTTTTAAACTTGAAGACGTATGATGAAAATGTGACTTTACAAGACTATGCACTTAAAAAGGTCATTGGTAAAACAAATATATAGCACCAGAAGGTTCAAACTAATTATGCAACAAATCATGTTGCCTCCCTTCTCTACTTCAAGAATTTCGGGGATAAAGTCCATTTTTTGTGGAATCCAGTGCAGCCACCATTGCTTTAGTATTACATCCTTACAGTGTGGCTTTTTGGGGTGATGCTCCTAAGAATCTCCTAAACAGAGGGGGCAGCTGGCCATGCTTCGTCCTATGTTCTTATTGCATCCATGACTCCTTGGTTGACGGGGGCTGCTGATAAATGTAAAAGAAAAATATGGTTAGTCATTTTACAAACCGACTTCTTTGTATCTAGCACGTTATCACTTGTGAATAACTCAAACAATTTCTTGAGGGATGGTGTATCAAATAATGTACGCGCAAAACGTACGTGAAAAAGTAAAAAAAGTATAGTAAGGCCCACTAAAATGAATGATATATCATGTAATTTATAAATAATGTGTTATTTACTTGTGTTTTGATCTACAATGTTAAGCAACTAAAGCTGTTGAATGAATGTGGAACAAAAACAACAGATTACATATCCGGATAAACACTGCAGGGATGTATGGCATACACTGAGATGCTAACTCATGTAGTGTTTTGACAATAACTGATCATGTACCTGCTTTTCCGCAAGCCGTAACACACTGCTGATGCGTGTCAAAGCGATTTTGGTTCCCGTCGCAGCCTCCGTACCAGAACCGTGTGCAGCTCTTGCTCAGGGCATCGAAGTGCCACTTGAGGACAAATTTGGCACAAGTGCCTTCCTCTTTGGGAAGCTGGCAAATGTCCACATCTGTAGAGTCCACTGTGAGAGAGGTGACAAATGCCAGTTAATAAAAGTATAAGTGCACTGTAATCCAAGTCTCATTTACCTATCCTAGCTTTCCCATACACACATCCATACACATCCATTTTCACAAAAACAGTCATATTTAACACATTTTGTGTGATAAATATGACTGTGCTCTACGAGTCTGTGCCATTCTAGAAGAGCAAGGCTTTCTGCTGTGGTCAATTGCCTTAAATTCCTTCCAGTTGTAATTGATACACAAATGGTCATGTTATGTATATCTTTAAATATAATATAAACATTACAGCATTGTACATACTAACTAGAAATGAAGAAGGGATGCCAGCACATTGCCGGAAACCTGTTAGTTTACTTGTAAATGTTTGATGGAAGGAACAAAAGCACTTCCATTAAAAGCTGACTTTTGTTTGTTTGTGCCAAACATTGCAGTAGGTTTTAACTTTGCATTGGAATTCAAGTTTACCAACCTGAAAGTCAGTTGTGTCTTCAAAACATTTGTTTAGGAACATTTCTATTATACTGTACTCTTATTCAGTAAGTGTAGATCAAAGCTCACCAGGATTCGGGAGGATCTGCACCTTTTCCGCCTGCTGCTCTTCTGGCTGAGGCTCCGGCACTGTGGAAACCAAAATGTGGATTAACCTTAAAGAACGAAACTGATGCTAAGGCTAATTAGCAATCTTTGCTTACTAACGGACACGTCGTCACAGCTGCATAAATATATAAATATATATAAAGCAGCTCACAATGGGTTGTAAGACAGAGCCTGTTTAGCCTTGTGTTCTCTCATCCCACATGTGCACAAGTGTTCTCCCTTCTAAGAAACAGCAGCTGTAAGCTGTAATATCTTTACAAACTCTGTATATCATCATTGCAAAACACTCAACAAGACCACGACTCTTTGCTGCCTTGGCTCCTAAATGGTGGAACCTGCTCTCTAATGATATCAGGGCTGCAAGACACACCTCTTCAGACAATACCTTGACTTTAACATTAACATTAAATAACAGTGTCTGAAATACACAGTTCCTAAAGTGATTACTCATTACTTTTCTTTAGAAGAAAAGCACTGTAACAAGAACAACAACATTCATTCTTTTCGAGATTAAGGAATAGCAAAATGTGCGATTAATTAGTTAATTATTTTTAATCTGGTGACAGCCCTAATATAAGGACTAAATATTGTGAATTTGTGCTAAAATTTCAAAGATATCATATTTTTGCTGCTTATTAACAAGATATGCATGTTCAAAATTACAGAATGATGGTCAACGCGTAAGAAAAAAAAAACAATATCGATACTATATCGATTATGTGTGATCCCTCACCTGTTTCTGGTTTTTCCAGTGGTGCGGTGTTCACAGTCCTGGGGCCTTGGTTAGCATGCTTATGCTCTGGCATGTGATCTGCTGCTTCTGTAACGGAATAGTTTTACCAATATTTAGGTTGAAATGATGAAGGTACTGAAAAAAGATACATTTATGCGTTTAGGAACTTACTGGTAGTAACGATGCCTTTGCGGGTGGAGACAGTTTCACCCTCTGCATTGTGGGCGTAAACCACAACATGGTATGTTTGGGCACTTACTAAGTTGTGCACCGAAAGCTCTGTGTCTGACACGTTGGTCTTCAGCACCAGAGCATGGTCGTGGAGACGAGTCACCACAACCTCAAAGTAGACAAAGAGCTTGGGGTCTGGGCCGGTCCAACGCAATTTCAAACTACTGGATGTGACGTTAGAGACGTGCAGCTCATCTGCATCTGAAGGGGGGGGGGGGGGTGAACAAAGTGGTATCAAGGCAGGACAATGCACAGCAAAATCCCTTGTGGACGGACATTTAGCTATGCATGTTAACCCATCCATGTGTGGCTTTACTTCATCCACACTTACCATTGTGCTTTCTTTGATGAACTGCTTGTTGTTTTTCATGATGTTTCTGATGATTACTGTAAATGAACCAATGAATAGCACATGAAAGCATTATGTTTTCAACCAATTAAATGAAAACGAGTACCGTTTCATAAAAAATATAACTTACTCCTGCTGTGATGGTGTAAAGGGGTTTTTAAGTGGTTGGTCACTCTGGAACCACTTGCAGTTTTTGGAGACTTCGGGGGACATGTAGAAAGCATTTTCGACTGAAAAGAAATTTAACAGAAGACCGTATTTAAGGTTTAGTTGATACAGTAACTGGCATTAAGCCTAAACTGGGAAACAGGATTGGACTTACTGCTGATATACTTTGGCAAAAGCTGGCCAAAGGTCTGGATGTTTTTGTCATAAAATTCCGAGATGCTGTCCAGCCGCTTGAAGAACACATCTGACGGCTCGCTGGCCATGCGTGACAAGACACGGGTGTCTCCTGCACTCAACTTGTCACCAATGCCCAGGATGACCAGGAAGTAGCCTCTGCACTTGACCTCAGTGGCAATACGCAGAAGCTGCACCTCTTCTTCTTCCACACTCCCTGTCACAAAGAACATCAGCACTTTCCTGTCCCGGTGGAGAGGCGCCGTCTCAAACACCTGCTCCACTGTGGATTCGATAGCTGCTGCCAGCGCACGGCCACCCTCTAACTGTGGTGTCTTCTCCAGCAGAAATTTGACAAAGTCCTGAGCTGAGTGGTGATCGGTCAAACCAATGTCCACATGGATGGCGGAGCCCGTTTTGTTGTTGAGGAACTTGTAAGGTGCTTGCTGGATCACAGACACCCTGGCGTGGTTAACAGATGATGTGGGATTTGAAGACACTTGTAGCTGCTCCACTATGTGTGCAATGTAACGCTTAATCTCTGTAAAAACTGTTGGGTAGGTGGACTCAGAGCTGTCTATGATGAAAGCCATGTCGATGTCCACGTCTGTGGTTGAGGACCTCCTATCTCGACTGGGCAATGGTGGAACATAGTCACACATTTGGTCCGGAGAGCAAATGTCTGAAAAAGGACAACACATTGCAATATAATGTTATTTTGATTACTACAAGGTTAGAATAACTATCGGAGAAAACATTTTTCAGAAATAAATTCACTATTATACCTTTTCCATTTCAATTATTTGCATGGCATAAAATAATTAATTTACACGAAAGAAACAACACATCTGGATAATAACCTGATCAAGACATTATTATCAAACAAATTGTCCAATATTATAATATATTTTTAATAATGGTAAAAGATGTGCATCATAGCTGTGCAGATACTATTAGTGCACAAACATAGAACTCTTACCAAGGCACACATGGCAGTTCATCACCTTCTGGATCACTGAATTGTACTGTGCACTTCCAGCATTAGGAAGGACAATCACTTGGCCCAGTGCTGTGTTGTTGACCTGATGCACAAAAAGGAAAAAAAAATGTTATGCAATCCCACTGTGCATATGCCTTACAAACACTTGCTGTAAAGCAAAGTTAGTGTATCGGATTTTTGGTTCACCTCCAGCGCTCTGCTAAGAGCTCGGTCCTCACGAGGCACCAGAAACAGAGTAGTAATTCCGGCGTCATGGAGGCGAAGAGCTGCGTTGGTAACTGTTTGTGCCTGACTGACTGTTCCTCCAACAAAGAAGATGGCCACCTTTCTCATGAGGAAGCCACTGCGCACTCTCTTAAAGGTGTTGTGGGCCAAAAAGCTCATGGCTGTGTCCAAGCTGCGCTGCTTCCGGGTCTGCAGGGTCTGAAGTCCCTCAATGTGCTGCAACAGGACGCGTTTCTTCATTGCATCAGCGAACCGAACCTCTGTGGTTACTTCATTGTTGTACAGGGTTAAAGCAACACGAGCTCCTCTTGGACAGCTACTCTCGGAGATGGTGATGTCTCTGACTAGGCGCAGGACTGTTTCTCGCATATTGTTGAAGGCCGGGCGGCCAACACCTTCAGAAGCATCCAAGGCAAAGGCCAGCTCAGTGGGGAAGAGCGGGCATTCCTTCTGACCTAAGGGTGTACACATAAAGCATTTTTTTCCCAGCAAAGTGATGCGTACAGTTTAAAATAATGTATCTGAAAAATAGTAGTTTGTACTTACCAGAACAGCAAGCTGGAATAAAAAGGGGTGAAGGAAACATGATTATCGTGGTTATGTACACAACCCATATCATTTTTGTTCTCATGGAATAGCATTATTGGTATTTGTTCAATTATACTTACGACAATTTTCTCTGATCTTCTTAACCAGGTCACATTGCTGAGGACATAGATATTTGAAGACATTTTATAGAAAAGATATTGATCATAGGCACCATGCAATGAATTTGGCACTGATCATTGAATACAATTTTCAACGGTTTGATACACAAGCACATACCACAACACCTGGTCCTCTCGGGCCTTTCTGTCCCTGTGGGGAAAAAATGAGCTGTGTTTTAACAGCAGTTTTGTAACAGTGTAACAATTTGACATTGTGGAGTGTAAACTATGAGTTCTAAGTCTTTTATTTTGTACCTTTATCTGACAGACAGGAAATGTGGGTGCACAGAGTACGGGAATGACATGCAGCTATTGATTTGGCCACTGCGAATTGACCCGGGCTCCTGCAGGGGCTGGATTTGTCCCACATTACATTACCTCCTAATGTCTATTCCTAACTACTTTTCTTGACCTCTGTGGAAAGATGCTCAGGGAAATTCATGAGAAGTTAGAAAAAGACAACCGGGGTTTTTAGGGAATCAAACTCCACTTTCAGCTACGTAGTTATGATGCGACGGGACACGCATGACGTCAGTCTGCAGTGGCAAAGTTGAAATATTGCTGCTGTAAGGAATTGTTGATCTTCTTTTCTTTCGGAAAGAACGGTCCAGTGGTTCCTATGCTGAAGGAGCTAATCAAGGAAGCATTGAAACTTCTTTCCTTAGCATTTAGAGAATTCAAACTCTTATCATGGCGGCCACTTGCACTACTTCCGGGTCATTTCACCCAGTTTAGAAAGCAAAAAGGACTACAGATGGGGCAATTGAAGCCATGCTGTATAGACCCTTACCCTAGCCATCAGGCCACCTATTTGATGACTACTATATGTTATATTTTCTTCTTCTTACTATTACAAATATTCTGCAATGGGCGCATGCCATCAATGTCTTTATGTTGCTTACATATGGCCCAGGATATCCAAAGTCTCCCTTCGTTCCGGGTGTGCCAGTACTCCCTGAGATACCCTGGAAAGAAAACAGAGAAACATTCATTTTTAAAGCTATCTAACAGTCAATTGTCCAAAAAGCGAGCCTACCCTAAATATAGTTATAAAATATAGTTATACTTTCTGAATAAAAACCCTTCAATTCTACCGTATGACAACAAACTATATGGCCATTGAGGCTTCGTGTTTCCATATGGTATGTCACATTTGGGAAAACTCTAAAGAGGATCTGAAGATGTACCCCCTGTCCAGCATTCCCTTTGCGTCCGGGTCCTCCGCTCGTTCCGGGTTCACCAGCTGGTGCCTGAGATGATCAAAGGAAAGTGGATGATGATGTTCTATAATTTGAGGCCTCTGATGAAATGTAACATTCATTGTCATTACCTTTGGTCCTGGGTACCCTGGGAAGCCTGGATCACCCTGAAGAGAAAATCCATACATATTATTATAATACATGGCATTTACCATACAGTATAATTTTTTCCATTATTGTCCCATTGAATGAGTGTTTAACTGCATTTATCTTGAGACAGGTTATAGTGGTGCAGTGAAAAAAATGCCTCTTTACATAGGCCGTAGCCATGGCATTTATTTATTTGATTCAGCAAGACATAAAGGATGCACTGTAGATGTGTATAGGACGGGACTTCTTAGAACTGTACGCCCAGACAGACCTTGCCAAAACCAGAGTAAAATAACCCCCAAGCATCTAATCATATGAATCAGAAATTCTCCTTACTGTGGACTATTTAAAGGAAATTATGAATTGAATCTGGGAGGTTTTCTCCATTAAAACTCTTTTCGCACGAGTATTGGGGGATAGGGAGGTGGGATTTCTCAGGCAATCTTAATTGTCTTTTCACGCTCTACTTCTCCTGGGGCTTCTCCTGGCTAAGGGAGCTGACGTTTCTTTACACCTGGTTTTACTAGTGATCATAAAAAGTGAATGAAACATGTGAATCGGCCAACCAGAACCAAGGTTTTCACTCCTGACATTTCTTTCTGATGTGACGCAGGCACAAAAGCCTCTCCTAGTCTCATCTATCTTCACTCTATCAAAGAAAAACTTTCCTTGATTACTGTCCACATCTTGGGCTGTCATTTAGCCTGGTATCTATCTGGTATGATTCATAGAGCTTCAAATCCTGTTAGTAATTTATTTTTTTGTGTGTTATATTGTATTATTTCTTCACACGTAACATGTGAACTGATTTTTAAACATCATTTAGAACACTCACTTTTTCTGACAGAAATATAAAAAGACAGTTATTACACTTTTATCATGGGTTTGCCATTTTCGGAGCAGAGGTCAAAAATAGGCTAGTGGTTTAGGGTAATATTTCAATAAATTCATTGAAATTTTCACAAACTTACATCAAACTAAATCCATATATTCTTGTTACAATGCATGCTACTTAAGGTCAGAATTCACTTGCCTTTCTTCCTTTAGGCCCTTCAAAGCCAAACCCATCTCTACCATCTTGACCCTAGAAAGCGTAGAAGAACAAAAACAATTGTCAACAGGTCCATTTTCAACTGCAAACATTCCGCCTAACAGAGCAGCATTGTTACATGATACCATTTAACATTGTGATACATTCAAAACCATTTTACACTATGCTACTATGGTACTTACGGACTCTCCGCGGGGACCAAGAGGTCCTATAACACCCTTTGGTCCTGGATCTCCTGGTTCACCCTGGAAAGGAATGAGACAGAGATTGACTGAGAGAAATAATATGTCAAGTGATATTTTTATTCAAGTAACTATCCTTTGTTGCCCAAGAACCAAAGCCAATGTTATGTTTTCATATTTTTATGTTTTTGCTTAAATAGACTACACTTCTGCGTCCATTATTGTGAAAGACGTAGGTCTGGGCAAGTCTGTAAATAACAAGTATTCAATACCTTGCGACCAAGAGCTCCTCTTCTACCACTATCTCCAGCGGGACCTGGACTCCCGCCGGGACCCTAGAAAACAAAAAATGAGGATATAGAAGAGAAAACACTCGTTTTATAAAAACAGAGGATTTTGCAGTTCAGCCGGTTTGCCATTGCAGTTGCAAAGTGGGGTACACAAGTTATTGCCTGATTGATTTTTGTATATCTGCTCTGTGTCACTTTATACATTTTAAAACTGATAAAAATAAATATGTATGACTTGAGTAGCAAAATATTCCCTCTGATAAAATTAACTTAAAAGGTTCTCACTCTGGGTCCAGCGTTTCCATCTTCTCCTCTGGGTCCCGGAGGACCGTTTGGTCCCGAAGGACCCTTAAAATAGACAAACCAAACATTGATGACACACCAGTTTCTTGCATATCAGAGCTGGACTTTCAAACTCAACTAAATAAAGAAGAAACCTAAAATATCAGTTACGGTCCAGTCAAAAGTAATTTAAATACGGCAGTCACAGTCCAGTATTACGATTTATTGTATAATTATTATTGTAAACATCGGCTTTAAAACATGATTTGGCAAGTGAATTTGTCAATTGAATGATCTTCCAATTGCTGTGAAAGAACGAGAAACTTACTCTTGATCCTCCTATACCAGGTTCTCCCTGAACACCCTTATCACCTGGACCTCCGGGAATACCCTTAAATGACATACATGCAGTAAAATGTTACTGCCAAGAGTTTCTGAAATGAGTGTTGACCAATTTAGTTTCACCAAAAAGGGTCTTACAGCCTTTCCATATGAGCCTCTTCTTCCTTTAGCCCCCTAATGAAGTGGGAGCAGAAATCATGATTAACAAAAACAGTGGCAAGTCATGTAGCAAAGGTAATGAGTACGTGGCAATCTCGTTTACCGGTCTGCCAAGTTCACCAGGGGCTCCCTTCTGTCCATCCTGACCAAGCTTTCCCTGTCATTCAAACAAACACATCCAAAATGTGTAAAATGCATTGGCACGGTTTTTCTACAACAATACAATGTGTGAAGGGGGGACATTACCGCTGGTCCAGCATCACCAGGGTCTCCTTTAGGTCCAGTGCTGTTGTTATTTTTTCCACCAACACCCTATTAGACAGATATACATTTTATAATTGTTGTTCAATTGTAGATTCAAACGGCCTAAAACTTTTCACTATCTGCATGCAAATCGAATTACAGGCAATCAATACATTAATGTACTTAACATTCCTCAATAATTGTTAGTTTGGGTTTATTAATTTACAATATATATATTTGGACATTCAAATGAAATGCTAGTGAATGCAGTTTCCATAATACTCACAGGGTCTCCTCTGAATCCCACTCCTCCTGTGTCTCCTTCTTGTCCTTTTGTACCTTTGGGACCCTAAAATCGAAAAATATGCTCGGCAAACATTCATGATTTCTAACCATTTGAGATTGAAAGGAAAATGTGTAGGAAGAAATGCAAAGCAAAATTTTCACTCACTCTCCTGCCAGCGTTTCCTCTCTCTCCCGGGGGTCCGGCCACTCCACTTTTGCCCTGAAATCATACAGCAAATGCCAGTTAAATTCCACAATCATTCATAACCCATTACATATACACGCATCTCACACTGCTAAGAACAAAAAGCAAGCGTGAATTATTCTTTATGATTTAATATACAGTATATTAAAGAAATGGACTAGATGGCTACATCTAATAGAACACAGACTTACCTCTTCTCCATTGATGCCATCAAGTCCAATTTCTCCAAAGTCACCCTGCAATACAGTGGACGTTGCTTGATCAGCAGACTTTTTCCATTTATCGGAAAATTGAGACTATGAAAAATTTCAGAAAAATACTCACCTTTTCTCCTGAAGAACCACGAGAACCCTGAAGAAAACAATATAAATAGTGTCACACCACTATTAAATAAATAATAAATGAAAAAGATTTGAAAAGTTTAAAGTAACAATCAAACTGAAGTTTAATGTTACTGTTAATATCAAAGCTTTTACCTTGACACCTCTTTGTCCAGGACATCCCTGGAAACCCTGAGTTCCATTGACACCAGGAGGACCTCTCTCTCCCTGTCATTACAGGACAATTAAAAAGTCAATGAACACTATGACAAAACAAAGGATTGATGCAATATGAAGAAACAGAAAGTGAAGCAAATAAAGAACATGACAAGTTGTTACTGTACATCTTGATGTAAAAATATGGTTAAACCGCAGTCATAGATCAAGACGGTTTACAGTCAGAAATCTTATAGAAACATTTTCATGCTACTATGCTACGACATATGTTGGAAAAACATTTAAACTTACAGGTCCACCTTCATCTCCAGGATGTCCTTGGCTTCCTGGTGATCCCGAATCACCCTAAAACACCAAAAACAATGAATTAGCATCTGACAAACAATTGTCTGGTATAATTAAAGGCAAAATCACTTTTTAACATTCACTACCTTAGTCCCTGACTCTCCAGCTGCTCCTCTGCTTCCTCTGGTGCCACTGCATTTGCAATGCACATTACAGCATTCCCTCTCTGCAATATGGTCCTGCACACCAAAATAAAAACAAATATTGAGTGATTCAAAGGGAAAGCTCATGAAATGCTTGTGTCTATCTGATTAATACTCACCAGTTCTTCTGTTAGCTCATCGTCCAAGTATAGGATGTTGAGTCGTAAAGGTCTGGTGTACCTGTATCCCCGACCAAATTCCAGCAGCAAAGCTTCCTCAAATTTGGGCACTCGCTCAAGGCCGACCAGAATGAAACTGTTCACTCCTGTTTTGCAGAGAGGCCGGAAAATAAAATGCTTCTGAATATGATACTGCTATAATTTCAAAGAGGTTTAAAGATAGTCGACTGAAGGACACCATACTATATCATCTTTTTACCTGAGAAACGAAGCTCCTCAACTTGCTTTTTCAATTCATCAAATTGGGCGTCAATACCATCAGTAAGATGAATAACAACCTTCAGGGGAAAAACACATATTACAGTTTCTGTTATTATCTTGTTATCTATCTAAATGTTCATTAAATATGGCTCTGATACTTGAAAAGTATATCAACATATTTTTTGTTATCAAAATGATCCAAATACTGCAGTTTCTGATTCAAAATTAGGAAATTGATCATTGATGATCATTAGATGATTGATAAGATATGATAGAAGAGTAATTTGTGGATTACAATTGTAACGTAGATGAACCAATCTGCTGGAGAGGAGTTTTTTTTGTTGGTACCAAAGAAACGCTCAGTGTGTTGTGATAGAGTAATTATCTTGGACAAGTACATACATAGCCTTGGTGAAAACAACGGGCATGTTTCCCCTTTCTTAATGTTACTAACAGAATTAACATTATTAGCTGCTGATATGACCAACAGCCAGGGCTGGCTTAAAATGAATACATGCTACTTTCATGTTCCGCACACTGCCCTTTGCTACTGATAAAGAGTAAGGATTGGATATTAGATCATTTTTGTGTAATGTTGTTTGGGTTTGAGACATTTCTAGTTGTAATGATTTCAGTAACCAACCTTGACAATGCCGTCCTGTCTGGTTTTGAAGCGATTGGTGTAAGCTGAGATGGTCTTGCCATTGAGGACAAAGGGGCCACGATTCCGTAGGGCGTTGAATGCCTCAAAGAGCTCACCAGCCTTGCTAGTGAAGTCCAGCTGGACAGGCTCAGAAGTCGAGTCTAAGGCCAGCATGCCAATTTGCACAGAAGGAATCTGCCCAGATGAGCAACTGATAGCTGCAGATTGCGAAATCCTCTTCAGAATGCCTTCGACCTTCATCCGAAGGTTGGTCTGAGCATTGAAGATGTTCTGGGCAGAAACATCAAAGCCCACCAACACCTCTATGCTGCAGGCTGTAAAACAAGTTTTACGAATTTTATTGTCTTTTGTTGAGAACATAGAAAATATGAGGGAACTAATATGTTTAGTTACAAGTTGCAAATTACATGTGAACAAAATATATTGTATATATAAAGTTGGTGTATATCTAAATAATAAAACCATGTCCCTTACTTTTAGAAGTTTCTGGCACACCATGACACAGACGGCCTTTCACTTCATCGTCCAACGTCTCCAGAATTTGCTCATTGAGCTCTGATAGTTCTAGGAAGGTGCTTGCTCTAGCCACAGTGGAAGGCTCACTTGCTAAGTTTCCTAATTCTTTCTCAATGTCGCCCACTCCTACAGCAAAGACCCTCACACCTTTCTTCTTTAAACCAAGGGCGGCTGTTTTGCCATCATCAGCTGAGCGGCCTCCAGTGACAACCATTAGAATTTGAGGAGTGCCCTCATCCATCCTGCTGCCTTTTTCTTTGGTAAAGTAAACATTTTGAGCGTGGCGTATGGCTGCACCAGTATTAATTTTACGTCCACCTTTATATTCTGCTCGGCCAATTGCACTTAAAATGTCGTCCCGGTTCTGGTATGTGTTGAGATAGAAAACATCAGTAACATCTGCGGCATAATGTGCCAGACCAATCCGCAGGTCGTCTCTCTCGTTGAAGAACAGATCAATTAAGTTGGTAATAAACATCATCACTTCATTGAAGTTTTCCTTGCCTAAGTTAATGGAGCCATCTACCAAAAACACTATATCAGCTTTTTTTTGAGGAAGTGGGTCAGGTCCTATGAGAAAGAAGATGAGATATTGATGAGGACAAAAGGAACAAGGCTGAAAACAAATATTTTGAAAAAATATATATTTTCATTGTATTAGCAATATCAGACCATATTTAGATGTAAGGCGTGATTACTAAGTATATGTTATATGGGAATATTTTTACACAAACCTGTTGATGTTTCCTCAGTAATGGTCCCACTCAACCTGTCAATAACCCCCTGACGGATTTCTGGCAGGCCACTGAATTCTCGAACCTTGAGGACATCAGCTGAGGATGTGGCTATTTGGGTTAGCTGCTTTGTGTCGGCATTAGCAGCGCCAACACCAATGCAGTTGACACGACCTGCTTTAAGCAGAGGTCCGTAGATGGAAACATCTTGGGGAGAACGTCCACCTGTGAGTACCACAAGATGCTGGGAGGCCTCTTGACGAACCCCTGAAGAAACTTTGAACTCATTCTGTTGAACGTATTTAATGGCATCGGCCAGATCTGATGACCGTCCACCCATCGGACGAAGTCTTTTAATTGCGGAGACAACAGCTGGCTTGTTGTTGTGAGAGTTGAGTGAGAACTCTGTTTTGACTCGGTTTGCGTACTGGACAACCCCTATGCGCACTTGATCAGGCTGCACGTCGAGTTGTTGGACAATGTTAAGGATGAAGTCACGGATATGCGCTGCGCCCTCAACACCTGTGTTGTCTGAGCCATCAATAAGGAAAATTATGTCCTTTCTCCCAAGATTTAATATACCTGCAAAAAAAAAAAAAAACTACAATAACATAACTTATTGTTGAATTATGTAAAACGATAGCGGATGTATAGTTCAGTCATTTTCCACACTTACAAGTCATAATTAACGGAATGCATGCAAAAATATATCTTACCTAAGTCCACTAGCAGAGGAACATAATTGCGGATGTCAGTGGTGGATATTGTTTTGACGGAATCAATGAGCTGCGACTCCACTCTTGACAGCTGCCGAAAACTGTCAACTGTATATACCAGTTCAGGCTTCAGTGAAATCAGTCTCAATTCGTCGGGGTCTGCATTCCTTGAACCAATGGCAAGAGGTGCAACCTGGTTTCTCTTAAGTTGTTCAGCTGAAGTGGACACATCATCTGTTGACTTGCCACCTGTAACTAGAATGAGGAACTGGGGCACACCCTCCTCAATGCGGCTTCCTGCTGACCTCTGGTAGATATTTCTATAGACCCACTCAAGAGCGGCACCTGTGTTTAGACGGTTCCCGCCTTTGCTTTGGAGTTTTGTCACAGCCTGGCGTACCTCGTCTTTGGTGGAGAATTCATTTAGAAGAAATTCGAGCTTCGGTACATCACTGTACTGAACCACTGAAATTCTGACTTTATCCAATCCTACGTCCAGCTTCTCCACAACTCTGGTTATCATTTCACGGATGGAAGGGAACTCATTACGCACAGTTGTGGTGCCATCTATCAGAAAAACAACATCCCTCTTTTCTCCACCAGTGGGTGCTGGGGTCACTGCTCAAAAAGAATGCAAGAACAGAAACAAGGTATGATTAATACATTTCGAGTTACCTAAGTCTATCTATTATAGATCATAGGGTCTATTATAGGGTCAGAGTGCGCAAGAATGTATTTAGGCTGAAAATCCAAATTTCAATGATTTAAGTGATTACCTGCAGGTGGAAATTCTGGACGCATGCTGTTGATGTCAGCATCTGACAGCTCAGTGAGGGTGGTGATTAGGTTTTCTTTGACCGTGTAAAGGCCAGGAAGGTCATCGATAGTGAAAGCAAAGTTAGGCACGTATGACACCACTCGAAGTTCTGTAGGATTAACATCCCTGGTCCCGATGCTGAAAGGAAGAACTCTCGATTGTTTGAGGGAAGACGCCGCACTACGGACGTCATCTGTTGAGGACCCGCTGGAGATGACAATTACGAACTGAGGTACACCCTCTGCCTTTCTGCTACCACGTGTTGCTGTCAGAACATCCTGATTGACAAACTGTAAGGCCTGACCCAAATTACGCTGTCTTCCCCCTCGCCGCTTCATTCCCCTGACAGCTTGCAAAACACTTTCTTTAGTTGTATGTGCGTTCAGAAACATGTCAACTTGAGCAGAGTCACCATATTGGACGACACCAATCCGGATCTTATTCTCGCCCACATTGAGACTCTCTACAACCCTGCGGATAAACTCCTGGATGATAGGAAATTCCATTCCAACGCCATCAGATCCATCAACAAGAAAAACAACATCCTTCCGGGGGCCTGAAACACAGAAAAGGTTATATTATTGTAACCTAATTGTGAAATATTGAAGAAAACATCAATAGTAAAATAATATAACAGCAGAAATGATACATCAAAGTTTGATTGTCTTTTAACAGATTTTCTTCCTGAGTTGATAACATGGTGAACGGTTTAGCCCAGGGCCTCGAAACCTTTTTTTGCCTCAGACCGTTTTCATGTGAGACAATATTTCACGTAACGGTATTGGAGGCGTGATGGATAAACACGACGCGGGGGTGTTGTAGCGTGCTCTCTGTCCGCTGGAGGGCAGAATGCAGCGAGTAGTGGGCATTTGTATAAGGTAAATAAAACTGCTTCGTGTTTGGAGAATATGTCAACAGGGACGAGTGCACGTAATTGGAGCAGAATCCAGTCAATTTTCAAAATAAAACTTTTAAGAAAAAAAGTGACAACAAAATATATCTGTTAGTGGTGCGGTCCTGTACTAAATGGATCGGTACTCGTCCGTGCCCCGGTGTTTGGGGACCCCTGGTTTAGTCCATATCCAGAACCATATATAGTTTGAGTTTTATATTCAAATTTGTGGTAATGCGTAAAGAAACTGAATAAAAATACCATAATTATAAGTTCTAATGAATGAAAAGAAAATTGTCACATCCAGACTACATCTCACAACGTTTTATCACTGTGTGCTTAAATCATCCACACAGAGAAGTCTAAGCCATCCAGTGGGTAGGAGGATCAATTTTGTGAACCAAATCATTAAAACTGTATGGAGGAAGATTTAAAAGAACTGCTACATGGAAGTACAGGCCTATTGACAATGAAAACATAATATAAAAGAAGCCGAAAATGAGAAGCCAAAAAAATGAGAATACGATAAAAGGAAAACTATTAATATAAAGGAGAAAATGAAGGGACGTGAATAAATAATAGATAAAAGGATGAAGAGTTCATGTTCTTTTTCATACAATTTTGTTTAACTTTACTTGACCTAAAGGAGGTACTTTTTCATAAGCTAAGTACGTTTGCCAGGATTGTATCTTTAAAAGACACAGTAAAGTACAATAAAAACATAGAATTACAATATAAAACCTCAGTGGCTATAGGTATAAAAAAGATGTATGCCTGAAGTGGAAAGTACACAATTAAAACTGGTGTTAAAACATGGTCTTTGCTGTCATCCGCAATTCATTTTCCTACTCTTAGGTGTCTAAGTGTTGGATAGCTGGGAATCCAGTTATAGTAACTTTAGATCCACACAGCAAGAAAAAAAATGGTTCCTTTCAGCTGTCTCTCCACCGAGGAAGATATCATTTGATAAAAGTGTGTTTCCTTTGTCAAAGGTTTTTCGCGAAATAGGTCAAAAGAAGAAAGCTGTTTCAAGGTTACTGAATAAGGTTACTAATGGTGGCAAGGAAATAATATTGTGGAGCTCAAGTCTCAAAAATACACTTCAATACAGTTCACATTGCGTCAAGATATTGTTAACTGGGTCTTTGTGCCTCAAACCTCTGACAATGTCAAGGATCTGGGATTTTGTCCCGAATGTGTTCATATAGAACTGGGGGGTTGGATCTCTGCTGTACTGAACCACAGAGACACGGTCTTTGCTATCATCAACAGGAAAACAATATCCTTTTGGGTAGTGTAAGCTAAGAAAAGACAGGAAGACAAAGAATGAAAGAACATTGCAACAGGTACACCTTTGTACCAATGATATATTTCTGAGCTATTTCTTTGAAAAGGACAAGCCCCTGCGTTGTCAAACTTTTCACAGTAGGGAAGTACCCGGCAGCCTCTTTTAACAAAAAAACATTGAGCCAAACAGGTATTTCACTGGATTCATAGCCCTCACGGTAGGTGGAGCTAGTCAAGAACCTTTTCAGGACAGCAAGAAGCAGTGCTTGTTTACGTACCAAGTTCAGTTGGGGATTCTGTTTCGACGTCAATAACCAAAGTCTCCAAAGAGGACTGAAGTTGCTCTTGGACGAGTTGAAGTTCGGTGAAATCAGACACAGAGACAGCAGAATTGTCATCGTGGGATATCTTCTGCAGTTCTCTGCTATCAGACCCCCTGGTTCCAATTGCAAAGGTCAAGACACCCAACTGTTTAAGAGCAGAGGCCGCTGCATCAACACTGTCAGAAGACCGTCCACCACTTAGCAGTATGAGGACCTGTGGAGCTCCTTCCAGGCGCCTGCTTCCGGCAGAGGCGGTGAAAACATTGTCCCTCACGTACTGGAGAGCTGCTCCAGTGTTGAGGGGTCTTCCGCCTTTGTGCCTCAAACCTCTGACGATGTCAAGCATCTGGGCTTTTGTCCCGTATGTGTTCAAATAGAAGTGGGCGGTTGGATCTCTGCTGTACTGAACCACTGAGACACGGTCTTTGCTATCATCAACACTAAGTCTCTCTACTACTCTTTGGACAAAGTCTTGCATGGCTCGGAATCCAGTTCTAGTACCATCAGATCCATCCAGCAAGAACACAACATCTCTTCCCGTTTGCTTTGTCACCACTGGGAAACATAGAGTCAAAGTTATATTTCGGTTCACGTGTCAAACACTCACTGTCCAAAAGTCAGATGATGAAAGTCAATGCAAAGGTTTCAAAAATATTCTATCATTTCAAGCTCAACAGTCTTGCCAAAGTGGCATTTGCTGACGTGACCAAATGGAAACACACTTTCATACAGTTGAAGTAAATGCCACCATACTCTTGAAATGTCGATTGAGTTACTTTCTTACCAGTTACTGTTGGTGTCATGGGTGTGGCCCTGACAGCCACTGTGCTCATTAGAGAGGAAATCTGTTCTTGGACACTGGGCAGTTCAGTGAATTCAGACACAGATAGAGTGTAATTAGGGTGATGTGATACTTTTCGCAGTTCCCCAGTGTCAGAGTTCCTCGTTCCAATGCCAATGACAATGATGCCCTGCTGTTTCAGAACAGACGCTGGAGTATCTACATTGTCAAAAGACCTCCCACCATTTAGTAGAATTAAAATCTGTGGAACCCCTTGCAGGCGCCGACTCCCGGCGGGGTTTGTAAAGACGTTGTCCCTGACATATTGAAGGGCAGCCCCGGTGTTGAGAGGCCGGCCTCCTTTGTGCTTCAGCCCTCTTATGGAATCCAAAATATCTTCTTTTGTGGAGTATGTATTCAAATTGAATTGGACCTCTACATCTCTGCTGTATTGGACTACAGAGACACGGTCTTTTCTTTCTCCCACGTGTAGTTTTTCAACCACTTTCTCAACAAAATCACGCATGGCAGGGAAGCCATTCCTTGTGCCGTCAGAGCCATCCAGAAGGAAAACAATATCCTTTTGGGTAGTGTAAGCTAAGAAAAGACAGGAAGACAAAGAATGAAAGAACATTGCAACAGGTACACCTTTGTACCAATGATAAATTGCTGAGCTATTTCTTTGAAAAGGACACGCCCCTGCGTTGTCAAACTTTTTCACAGTAGGGAAGTACCCGGCAGCCTCTTTTAACAAAAAAACATTGAGCCAAACAGGTATTTCACTGGATTCATAGCCCTCACGGTAGGTGGAGCTAGTCAAGAAGCCTTTCAGGACAGCAAGAGGCAGTGCTTGTTTACGTACCAAGTTCAGTTGGGGATTCTGTTTCGACGTCAATAACCAAAGCCTCCAAAGAGGACTGAAGTTGCTCTTGGACGAGTTGAAGGTCGGAGAAATCAGACACAGAGACAGCAGAATTGTCATCGTGGGATATCTTCTGCAGTTCTCTGCTATCAGACCCCCTGGTTCCAATTGCAAAGGTCAAGACACCCAACTGTTTAAGAGCAGAGG